>NC_069501.1:1208608448-1208753448 GCF_027579735.1 Bombina bombina | reverse complement strand
TGGCTGATAGAATTCTATCAACCAATCGGAATCTAAGGGACGCCATCTTGGATGACGTCACTTAAAGGAACAGTCATTCAGTAAGAAGACTTTGTTTGAAGAGGATGCTCCGCGTCAGATGTCTTGAAGATGGAGCCGCTCCGCGTCGGATGGATGAAGATAGAAGATGCCCTCTGGATGAAGACTTCTGCCCATCTGGAGGACCAATTCGCCCGGCTTGGCTGAAGACTTTTCCCGGCTTCGTTGAGGACTTCGGCCCGGTTGGATGAAGACTTCTGCTGCTTCCTTGTGGATGGATGTCCGGTCTTCAGAACTGTAAGTCGATCTTCAGGGGGTTAGTGTTAGGGTTTTTTAAGGGTGTATTGGGTGGGTTTTATTTTTATTTTTAGATTAGGGGTTTGGGCCGCAAAAGAGCTAACTATTAAGGGCAATGCCCAACCAAATGCCATTTTCAGGGCAATGGGGAGCTTATGTTTTTTTAGTTAGCTTTTTATTTGGGGGGTTGGTTGTGTGGGTGGTGGGTTTTACTTTTGGGGGGTTGTTTGTATTTTTTTTTACAGGTAAAAGAGCTGATTACTTTGGGGCAATGCCCCACAAAAGGCCCTTTTAAGGACTATTGATAGTTTAGTTTAGGCTAAGGTTTTTTTTTTATTTTGGGGGGCTTTTTTTTATTTTGATAGGGCTATTAGATTAGGTGTAATTAGTTTAAATATCTTGTAATTTGTTTATTATTTTTTGTAATTTAGTGTTTTTTTTGTACTTTAGCTAATTTAATTTAATTTATTTAATTGTTGTTAATTTAGTTAATTTATTTAATTATAGTGTAGTGTTGGGCTTTATTTTAACTTAGGTTAGGTTTTATTTTACAGGTACTTTTGTATTTATTTTAGCTAGGTAGTTATTAAATAGTTAATAACTATTTAATAACTTTTCTACCTAGTTAAAATAAATACAAACTTGCCTGTAAAATAAAATTAAACCCTATGCTAGCTACAATGTAACTATTAGTTATATTGTAGCTAGCTTAGGGTTTATTTTATAGGTAAGTATTTAGTTTTAAATAGGAATTATTTAGTTAATGATAGGAATTTTTAGTTAGATTTATTTTAATTATATTTAAGTTAGGGGGTGTTAGGGTTAGACTTAGACTTAGGTTTAGGGGTTAATACATTTAGTATAGTGGCGGCGACGTTGGGGGTGGCAGATTAGGGGTTAATAAATGTAGGTAGGTGGCGGCGATGTTAGGGACGGTAGATTAGGGGTAAATAATATTTAACTAATGTTTGCGAGACGGGAGTGCGGTGGTTTAGGGGTTAATATGTTTATTATAGTGGCGGCGACGTTGGGGGCAGCAGATTAGGGGTTAATAAGTGTAGGTAGGTTGCGGCAACATTGGGGGCAGCAGATTAGGGGTTAATAAATATAATGTAGGTGGCGGTGATGTTGGGGGCAGCAGATTAGGGGTTAATAAGTATAATGTAGGTGGCGGCGATGTCGGGGGCGGCAGATTAGGGGTTAATAAGTGTAAGATTAGGGGTGTTTAGACTCGGGGTTCATGTTAGGGTGTTAGGTGTAGACATAAAATTTATTTCCCCATACGAATCAATGGGGCTGCGTTACTGAGTTTTACGCTGCTTTTTGGCAGGTGTTAGACTTTTTCTCAGCTGGCTCTCCTTGTTGATTCCTATGGGGAAATCGTGCACGAGCACGTACGACCAGCTCACCTCTGACTTAAACAGCGCTGGTATTGGAGTGCGGTAAGGAGCAAAATTTTGCTCAACGCTCACTTCTTGTCTTTTAACGCCGGGTTTGTAAAAACCCGTAATACCAGTGCTGCATGTAAGTGAGCGGTGAGAGAAAACTGCTCGTTGGCACCGCATAGCCTCTAACGAACAACTCGTAATCTAGCCAAATGTTTTTTAACCAACGCTTATATTACAAGTTGTGCATTATATGTTACAAGTGAGCACAACACATAAAAAAACCCCCATAATTTATGCTTACCTGATAAATTTATTTCTCTTGTAGTGTATCCAGTCCACGGATCATCCATTACTTATGGGATATTCTCCTTCCCAACAGGAAGTTGCAAGAGGATCACCCACAGCAGAGCTGCTATATTGCTCCTCCCCTAGCTGTCATATCCAGTCATTCGACCGAAAACAAACAGAGAAAGGAGAAACCATAGGGTGCAGTGGTGACTGTAGTTTAATTAAAATTTAGACCTGCCTTAAAAGGACAGGGCGGGCCGTGGACTGGATACACTACAAGATAAATAAATTTATCAGGTAAGCATAAATTATGTTTTCTCTTGTTAAGTGTATCCAGTCCACGGATCATCCATTACTTATGGGATACCAATACCAAAGCTAAAATACACGGATGATGGGAGGGACAAGGCAGGATTAAGCGGAAGGAACCACTGCCTGAAGAACCTTTCTCCCATAAACAGCCTCCAAAGAAGCAAAAGTATCAAATTTGGAAAATTTGGAAAAAGTGTGAAGCGAAGACCAAGTCGCGGCCTTGCAAATCTGTTCAACAGAGGCCTCATTTTTAAAGGCCCAGGTGGAAGCCACAGCTCTAGTAGAATGAGCTGTAATCCTTTCAGGGGGATGCTGTCCAGCAGTCTCATAGGCTAGGCGTAGTATGCTCCGAAGCCAAAAGGAAAGAGAGGTTGCCGAAGCTTTTTGACCTCTCCTCTGTCCAGAGTAAACGACAAACAGGGTAGATGTTTGACGAAAATCTTTAGTAGCTTGTAAGTAAAACTTCAAGGCACGGACTACGTCCAGATTATGTAAAAGACGTTCCTTCTTTGAAGAAGGATTAGGACACAATGATGGAACAACAATATCTTGATTGATATTCTTGTTATAAACCACCTTAGGTAAAAACCCAGGTTTGGTACGCAGGACTACCTTATCTGCATGAAAAATCAGATAAGGAGAATCACATTGTAAGGCAGATAGCTCTCCGAGCCGAGGAAATAGCCATCAAAAACAGAACTTTCCAAGATAAAAGTTTAATATCAATGGAATGAAGGGGTTCCAACGGAACTCCTTGAAGAACTTTAAGAACCAAGTTTAAGCTCCACGGGGGAGCAACAGGTTTAAACACAGGCTTAATTCTAACCAAAGCCTGGCAAAATGCCTGGACGTCTGGAACCTCTGCCAGACGCTTGTGCAAAAGAATAGACAGAGCAGAAATCTGTCCCTCTAAGAAACTAGCTGATAATCCTTTGTCCAAGCCCTCTTGGAGAAAAGACAATATTCTAGGAATCCTAACCTTACTCCATGAGTAATTCTTGGATTCACACCAATAAAGATATTTACTCCATATCTTGTGGTAGATTTTCCTGGTAACAGGCTTTCATGCCTGTATTAAAGTATCAATGACTGACTCGGAGAAGCCACGCTTTGATAGAATAAAGCGTTCAATCTCCATGCAGTCATGAAAGGACCTTGTATCAGAAGGTCCTGTCTTAGAGGCAGAGTCCATGGTGGAAAGGATGACATGTTCACTAGGTCTGCATACCAAGTCCTGCGTGGCCACGCAGGTGCTATCAGAATCACTGATGCTCTCTCCTGTTTGATTTTGGCAATCAGTCGAGGGAGCAGAGGAAACACATAAGCCAGGTTGAAGAACCAAGGCGCTGCTAGAGCATCTATCAGCGTCGCTTCTGGGTCCCTGGACCTGGATCCGTAACAAGGAAGCTTGGCGTTCTGGCGAGACGTCATGAGATCCAACTCTGGTTTGCCCCAAGGATGAATCAACATAGCAAACACCTCTGGATGGAGTTCCCACTCCCCCGGATGGAAAGTCTGACGACTTAGAAAATCCGCCTCCCAGTTCTCCACGCCTGGGATATGGATTGCTGACAGGTGGCAAGAGTGGTACTCTGCCCAGCAAATTATATTTGAGACTTCTAACATCGCTAGGGAACTCCTGGTTCCCCCTTGATGGTTGATGTAAGCCACAGTCGTGATGTTGTCCGACTGAAATCTGATGAACCTCAGTGTTGCTAACTGAGGCCAAGCCAGAAGAGCATTGAATATCGCTCTTAACTCCAGAATATTTATTGGAAGGAGTTTCTCCTCCTGAGTCCACGATCCCTGTGCCTTCAGGGAATTCCAGACTGCACCCCAACCTAGAAGGCTGGCATCTGTTGTTACAATTGTCCAATCTAGCCTGCGAAAGGTCATACCCTTGGACAGGTGTACCCAAGACAACCACCAGGGAAGAGAATCTCTGGTCTCTTGATCCAGATTTAGCAGAGGGGACAAATCTGTGTAATCCCCATTCCACTGACTCAGCATGCTTAATTGCAGCAGTCTGAGATGAAGGCGCGCAAATGGCACTATGTCCATTGCCGCTACCATTAAGCCGATTACCTCCATACACTGAGCTACCGAAGGGCGCGGAATGGAGTGAAGAACATGGCAAGCATTTAGAAGTTTTGATAACCTGGACTCCATCAGGTAAATTTTCATTTCTACAGAATCTATAAGAGTCCCTAAGAAGGAGACTCTTGTGAGTGGGGATAGAGAACTCTTTTCCTCGTTCACTTTCCACCCGTGCGACCTCAGAAATGCCAGAACTATCTCTGTATGAGACTTGGCAACTTGAAAGCTTGACGCCTGTATCAGGATGTCGTCTAGACACGGAGCCACCGCTATGCCTCGCGGTCTTAGAACTGCCAGAAGTGAGCCCAGAACCTTTGTAAAGATTTTCGGGGCTGTAGCCAACCCGAAGGGAAGAGCTACAAATTGGTAATGCCTGTCTAGAAAGGCAAACCTTAGAAACCGATGATGATCTTTGTGAATCGGTATGTGAAGGTAGGCATCCTTTAAGTCCACTGTGGTCATTTCTTTACTGACCTTCTTGGATCATGGGTAGGATGGTCCGAATAGTTTCCATTTTGAAAGATGGAACTCTGAGGAATTTGTTTAAGATCTTTAGATCCAAAATTGGTCTGAAGGTTCCCTCTTTTTTGGGAACCACAAACAGATTTGAATAAAAACCCTGTCCTTGTTCCGTCCGCGGAACTGGATGGATCACTCCCATAACTAGGAGGTCTTGCACACAGCGTAGGAATGCCTCTTTCTTTATCTGATTTGCAGATAGCCTTGAAAGATGAAATCTCCCTTGTGGAGGGGAAGCTTTGAAGTCCAGAAGATATCCCTGAGATATGATCTCCAACGCCCAAGGATCCTGAACATCTCTTGCCCACGCCTGGGCGAAGAGAGAAAGTCTGCCCCCTACTAGATCCGTCGCCGGATAGGGGGCCGTTCCTTCATGCTGTCTTAGAGGCAGCAGCAGGCTTTCTGGCCTGCTTGCCTTTGTTCCAGGACTGGTTAGGTTTCCAGGCCTGCTTAGATTGAGCAAAAGTTCCCTCTTGTTTTGAAGCGGAGGAAGTTGATGCTGCACCTGCCTTGAAATTTCGAAAGGCACGAAAATTAGACTGTTTGGCCTTTGCTTTGGCCCTGTCCTGAGGAAGGGTGTGACCCTTACCTCCAGTAATGTCAGCAATAATTTCCTTCAAACCAGGCCCGAATAAGGTCTGCCCCTTGAAAGGAATGTTGAGTAATTTAGACTTCGAAGTCACGTCAGCTGACCAGGATTTAAGCCATAGCACCCTACGCGCTTGGATGGCGAATCCGGAATTCTTGGCCGTTAGTTTAGTCAAATGAACAATGGCATCAGAAACAAATGAGTTAGCTAGCTTAAGTGTTCTAAGCTTGTCAATAATTTCAGTCAATGGAGCTGTATGGATGGCCTCTTCCAGGGCCTCAAACCAGAATGCCGCCGCGGCCGTGACAGGCGCAATGCATGCAAGGGGCTGTAAAATAAAACCTTGTCCAATTTTTTATCCATTGGATCTGAAAAAGCACAACTGTCCTCAACCGGGATAGTAGAACGCTTTGCTAAAGTAGAAACTGCTCCCTCCACCTTAGGGACCGTCTGCCATAAGTCCCGTGTAGTGGCGTCTATTGGAAACATTTTTCTAAATATAGGAGGTGGGGAAAAAGGCACACCCGGTCTATCCCACTCCTTGCTAATAATTTCTGTAAGCCTTTTAGGTATAGGAAAAACATCAGTACACACCGGTACCGCATAGTATTTATCCAGCCTACACAATTTCTCTGGTACTGCAACTGTGTTACAGTCATTCAGAGCAGCTAATACCTCCCCAAGCAACACACAGAGGTTCTCAAGCTTAAATTTAAAATTAGAAATCTCTGAATCAGGATTCCCCGAATCAGAGATGTCACCCACAGACTGAAGCTCTCCATCCTCATGATCTGCATATTGTGACGCAGTATCAGACATGGCCCTTACAGCATCTGCGCGCTCTGTATTTCTCCTAACCCCAGAGAAATCGCGCTTGCCTCTTAATTCAGGCAACCTGGATAATACCTCTGACAGGGTATTATTCATGATTGCAGCCATGTCCTGCAAGGTAATCGCTATGGGCGTCCCTGATGTAATTGGCGCCATATTCCCCTGAGCGGGAGGCGAAGGGTCTGACACGTGGGGAGAGTTAGTCGGCATAACTTCCCCCTCGTCAGAATCTTCTGGTGATATTTATTTTATAGTTAAAGACTGATCTTTACTGTTTAAGGTGAAATCAATACATTTAGTACACATTCTCCTATGGGGCTCCACCATGGCTTTCAAACATAATGAACAAGTAGTTTCCTCTGTGTCAGACATGTTTAAACAGACTAGCAATGAGACTAGCAAGCTTGGAAAACACTTTAAACAAGTTTACAAGCAATATAAAAAACGTTACTGCACCTTTAAGAAACACAAATTTTGTCAAAATTTGAAATAACAGTGAAAAAAGGCAGTTACACTAACGAAATTTTTACAGTGTATGTAACAAGTTAGCAGAGCATTGCACCCACTTGCAAATGGATGATTAACCCCTTAATACCCCAAAAATAATAAAAGACAAAAACGTTTTTTTTTTGTTTGTTTTTCAAACAGTCACAACAACTGCCACAGTTCTACTGTGGATTTTTACCTCCCTCAAAAACGACTTTGAAGCCTTTTGAGCCCTCCAGAGATGTCCTGGATCATGCAGGAAGAAGCTGGATGTCTTTGTCTGTAATTTTTGCTGTGCAAAAAAACGTCAAAATAGGCCCCTCCCACTCATATTACAACAGTGGGAAGCCTAAGGAAACTGTTTCTAGGCCAAATTCAAGCCAGCCATGTGGAAAAAAACTAGGCCCCAATAAGTTTTATCACCAAATACATATAAAAACGATTAAACATGCCAGCAAACGTTTTATATTACATTTTTATAAGAGTATGCATCTCTATTAATAAGCCTGATACCAGTAGCTATCACTGCATTTAAGGCTTTACTTACATTAGTTCGGTATCAGCAGCATTTTCTAGCAAATTCCATCCCTAGAAAAATATTAACTGCACATACCTTATTGCAGGAAAACCTGCACGCCATTCCCTCTCTGAAGTTACCTCACTCCTCAGAATATGTGAGAACAGCCATGGATCTTAGTTACTTCTGCTAAGATCATAGAAAACGCAGGCAGATTCTTCTTCTAAATACTGCCTGAGATAAACAGTACACTCCGGCACCATTTAAAAATAACAAACTTTTGATTGAAGAATAAACTAAGTATAAAACACCACACTCCTCTTACGACCTCCATCTTGGTTGAGGCTTGCAAGAGAATGACTGGATATGACAGTTAGGGGAGGAGCTATATAGCAGCTCTGCTGTGGGTGATCCTCTTGCAACTTCCTGTTGGGAAGGAGAATATCCCATAAGTAATGGATGATCCGTGGACTGGATACACTTAACAAGAGAAAGAGAAATTTGAGACCAGAGGTGAAGTGTTAGGGCTAAAATAAAAATGTAATAGCATTTGTAAAACATAAATAAAATACATTATTATGTTCATACATAATGAATTAAATATATAAAAAAGTGTTTTAAAGGGAAATATTAAAATGTTTAATTATTCTAATTTAAAACCAGTAACACAGTAGAGAAATTTACCATATAACAATATTTGTAAACATTTTCTTAAAGAATGTGCAATTTGGAATATATGACACATCTTTTTCTGGTAATAGAAAAAGGAAATATGTTAAGGATTAAAGCTTCAATCACAAGCTATCTGCAACTTGTTACCGAATTGGACGCTGAGTTTCTTGAATGATCACAATCCTACATCGTAGCACCATTAAGAGTCCTATAATGAACTCTTAATGGCGTTTTCATAAGCAAGAACATGATTTTTTGTTGAATGGGATAAAATTGCAAAACACAAAAACAAAACAAAAACATAATAACCTAATCTGCATACATTCAATTGAAATAGGTGTTTAGTAATGATTCATGTTCTTTATTATAGCAGTACAGATGAGTGTAACTATTCTTACTGTAGTCTGGTTTCATGATAGACATCTTAAATAGCTCATTATAAGGATACTATCAAAAAGGTTATATTCCTTACTTATTTCTCTGTGTATATTTCCAGTAACAAATAATTTAAACTAAAAGAGATATAAAACCGCTTCACTTATTTCTCCAAAGAAGATAGAAAATCATTACTTTGGCAGATATTCAAGGTTTCATTTATGCATTACAAAGTTAGACCTTTTACATCCATCTTAAAAAGACAAAATAGATTTATACTACTCCAAAGGTGTCCTATACACTGTCTGTAGCTTTAGCAACTTGATATATAAAACAAAACTTTATTGCATGTCAAAGGATTGTTTTTATTGCACAAATAAAGCTTTCCTTGTTATATCTACTGTTTCTTCCCTTTAATAATCCTGGGAGTGTGCCTTGATGACCAAGAATGTAAAATGAAAGTTCTGTAAATTTAAGCTGATCACTTTTACCTGCAAATTTGGAGATGTTAACAGCGGCTTGTTTTCTTTTTAATAGTTCGATAAAATAGTTCTATTCACGAATTGCAAAATCAACACAAAGATAATTTCAAAAAGAAGAAAGGATGGAACAATATTTGGCTAGAGTGTATACCATTTTCATGGTCCCAAGCGAACAACCTATATTGGGCTACATTACAATTTGTGCGTTAACTTGCATGCATATTACAGGTCGAAAGTAAATACGACGGCACGTATTGCGCTTGTATAGTATATATTTTTTTACAAAAATTACATCATATATATATATTAAATAGAGCATTTTCTTTTATGTGAAGAACATTGGAATGTAAAGTATTCATAACTAACTTCAGGTTAGTGCTGTAGCTTTAACTCCTGTGGCAAGCTATAAGTGTTAGTTTTTTTTCAATTTGCGCCCTCCATTCAAGCCTATGCTGAGAAAAAATTAGCGTGGTCATGATAGCCTAAGTCTGAAGTTAGCATGCATTAAAGGGACAGTAAAGTCAAAACTAAACTTTCATGATTCAGACAGGGCATGCAATTTTAAATAACTTTCTAATTTACTTATATCCTCAAATTTGCTTTGTTCCCTTGGTGGTATTTTTGAAAAGCTAAACCGAGCTAGGCTCAAACTGATTTCTAAACAGTTGAAAACCACCTCCTAGCTCAGAGCATTTTGAAAGTTTTTCACAGTTAGACTGTGCTAGTTCACATATGTCATATAGATAGCATTGTGCTCACTCCCGTGAAGTTATTTAGGAGTCTTCACTGATTGACTACACTGCATGTCTGTCAAAAGCACTTAGATAAGGAGGCTGTCTGCAAAGGCTTAGATACAAGGTAATCAAAGAGGTAAAAAGCATATTAATATAACTGTGTTGGTTATGCAAAAACGGGGAATGGGTAATAAAAGGATTATCTATCTTTTAAAATAAGAAACATTTTGGTGTAGACTGTCCCTTTAACTTTTGCTTGCAGGCAAATGTTTTAATTTCAACTCTTAATACGCGCACTTACCCGCGCACATTAAAAGTTTACTTCTGGCGGTGTTTGCGGGCAAACAAAAGCTATAAATAGCGCACCACTTGTAATCTCGACCATTGTCTCTCAGGATCGTGAAGGACTAGTTAATACACGACCCTGAGAGACAATTATTTATTCAACATTTTATAGAACTTTTCCAGTGATAAGGTAGACAATACTTAATTTCACCATTCTTCAATTGTTGACACCCAGGTGCTCTTTCAACACCTGGGGATTAACTGCTAAACACTATTAATAATTATATTAAATCAATTTGATCTAAGAGCAAAACTTGAGCGAGTTTTTTAAGTAAACAGGAAGACTAAGGGGTCTAAAATGATTGAACAATACAAGACTCCTTCCATTTCTATAATAAATAAACAACTGAGCCAATTGACTTCAACAAGTCGGTTCTGAGTGAGTTTAAGTTTTTGCTAAGTGAAGGGTAACTTAAGGTAAATCAATAGCGCTCGTATGTGTGTACTGGTATTGCAAATTGAAAGTAAAAAGTTAGCGATATATGTGTTTATGTGTAAGTATGTGTGCACATACACATTTACACATATAAACACTTGAAAACACATATAAACACATATAAATGTATAACACAATGTTTTTTTATTTTTTTAAAGCTTAAAACAAAAATAATGTATTAGCACATGGTAAAAACAGATCAAAAGCAGGCTAAAAAGAATTAAGCCTTAATTATGTTTTTTTATTTATTTTCCAAAAGAGTATTCTCCAACTTTCAAAATTCACTTTGTACAAATGACAATAAGACGATCACAGAGCGTAGAAAACATATGACGTTATCCTTATAAATCCATTGATTGGCTTAATTCATCATAAGAATACTACAAAATAAAAAGGAAGAAAATTAAACGACATTCTGTCTAACATGATTCTTCTTTGCATAATTTATACATACAGTCTTCTAAATTTATACTTTATACCCAGGGAGGGGAGAGAGTAAAAAAAAAATCCTTTTCCTTTTTCATCCCTTATGCATCTAGCCAGAAATATGGAAAATGCCTTGTGTTCATTTTTTGTAGAAAAAAGTCTTATTAATTGGGCTTGTACATTTTCGGGTAGTGATTTAATGACTGGTATCCACTTATTTAAAAAGCGTCTTAATTGTGTATTAGTCGTTTGTTGTAAAGAGTATTGCTCCATAGTACACTTAAGTATCAGAGTTTTTTTATATTCAATGAATTTGAGGAGTCTGGCAGACTTCCAGTTTTTAAGAACCATGTTCCTTATTAGTAGTATAATAGTATTGACTAATTCATTATTCCTGCACTGTTCTGAGTACTTCACTAAAAAGAATACTTGGAGTACATAGATCTCTGGGGCTCGATCCGATAAAAATCGTCGGCCGCAAAAGATGGCAACGCCAATATTTGCGCTGGTTTGGTATCACATATACGGCGTAACCTAGAAGTTACGCGCGTATATTTCTGCCGTCGCCCGTAGTTTTTTGGGCCATAGGCAGGTATACAGAACCAGCGCAGTTTGGTATCCAATATACAGCGTAAGGACTTACGTGGCGAAAATGGAGAAATCTTACTCCATTTTCACCTCGCCACAAAAAGCAGCCGTAAGAAGCCTTACGCTGACTATTGGAGCCCCGTAACTCTCTAAACTAGCTGCTAAATAAACCTAACACCTAACGCATGCGCAATGTCTATCTACCTGTAAACCGCGATCCCCTGCCACAATCCCTAATAAAGTGTTTAACCCCTAAACCGCCGCTCACGGACCGCACCGCCATCTACATAAACTAACCCCCTACTGTGAGCCCCTAAAACCGCCACCATCTAACTGATCTATCCCCTAATGTGAACCCCTTACACCGCTGCCATCTACCTTATCTATCCCCTAATCTGACCCCTTACACCGCCGCCACCTATATAAAAATTATTAACCCTTAATCTAATCCCCCTATACCGCCGCCAGCTATATTAATATTATTAACCCCTAATCTAATCCCCCTAAAATAATTATCTCTATTACCAGCCCTTAAAAGGGCCTTTTGCGGGGCTTTGCCCCAAAGTAAACAGCTCTTTTGCCCTATAACCTGCCCTCCCTACACCACCGCCACCTATATTAATAGTATTAACCCCTAATGTAAGCCCCTTACACCGCCGCCATCTATATTAAAATTATTAACCCTTAATTTAATCTACCTACCCCGCAGCCAGCTATATTATCTATATTAACCCTAAGTATATTATAGTTAATATAGTTATTACATTATATATATTAACTATATTAACCCTAATTATAGTAGGGTTAATATAGTTAATATAGTTACTATAGTATTTATATTAACTTTATTAACTCTATCTAACCCTAACACCCCTAACTAAATTCTTATTAAATAAATCTAATTCATATTATAAACTAAAATATTCCTATTTAAATCTAAATACTTACCTATAAAATAAACTCTAAGATAGCTACAATGTAATTAATAATTACATTGTAGCTATGTTAGGGTTTATATTTATTTTACAGGTAAATTGTTAATTATTTTAACTAGGTATAATAGCTATTAAATAGTTATTAACTATTTAATAGCTACCTAGTTAAAATAATTACCAAATTACCTGTAAAATAAATTCTAACCTAAGTTACAAATACACCTACACTATCAATAAATTAAATAAACTACAAATATCTATCTAAAAATACAATTAAATAAACTAAACTAAATTACAAAAACAAACAAACACTAAATTACAAAAAATAAAAAAAAGATTACAAGATTTTTACGCTAATTACACCTATTCTAAGCCCCCTAATAAAATAATAAAGCCCCCCAAAATAAAAAAAATTCCCTACCCTATTCTAAATTAAAAAAAGTTCAAAGCTCTTTTACCTTACCAGCCCTTAAAAGGGCCATTAGCGGGGCATGCCCCAAAGAAAACTGCTCTTTTGCCTGAAAAAAAAACACAATACCACCCCCCAACATTACAACCCACCACCTACATACCCCTAATCTAACCCAAACCCCCCTTAAATAAACCTAACACTACCCCCCTGAAGATCTCCCTACCTTATCTTCACCACGCCGGGCCGAACTCCTCATCCGATCCGGGCGATGTCTATCCAAGAAGAGGTCTTCATCCCGGCGATGTCTTTATCCAAGCGGCAGCAAAGTCTTCTTCCATCCGGCAGCATCTTCCATCAAGCGGCATCTTCAATCTTCTTTCTTCGCTCCACCAACGCGGAGCATCCATCCCGGCCGACGACTGAACGACGAATGAGGTACCTTTAAATGACGTCATCCAAGATGGCGTCCGTCGAATTCCGATTGGCTGATAGGATTCTATCAGCCAATCGGAATTAAGGTAGAAAAATCTGATTGGCTGATTGAATCAGCCAATCAGATTCAAGTTCAATCCGATTGGCTGAACCAATCAGCCAATCAGATTGAGCTCGCGTTCTATTGGCTGATCGGAACAGCCAATAGAACGCAAGCTCAATCTGATTGGCTGATGGACATCGCTTGGATAGACATGGCCCGGATCGGATGAGGAGTTCGGCCCGGCGTGGTGAAGATAAGGTAGGGAGATCTTCAGGGGGGTAGTGTTAGGTTTATTTAAGGGGGGTTTGGGTTAGATTAGGGGTATGTGGGTGGTGGGTTGTAATGTTGGGGGGTGGTATTGTGTTGTTTTTTTTCAGGCAAAAGAGCAGTTTCTTTGGGGCATGCCCCGCAAAAGGCCCTTTTAAGGGCTGGTAAGGTAAAAGAGCTTTGAACTTTTTTAAATTTAGAATAGAGTAGGGAATTTTTTTTATTTTGGGGGGCTTTATTATTTTATTAGGGGGCTTAGAATAGGTGTAATTAGCTTAGAAATCTTGTAATCTTTTTTTTATTTTTTGTAATTTAGTTTAGTTTATTTAATTGTATTTTATTTTAGATATTTGTAGTTTATTTAATTTATTGATAGTGTAGGTGTATTTGTAACTTAGGTTAGGATTTATTTTACAGGTAATTGGGTAATTATTTTAACTAGGTAGCTATTAAATAGTTAATAACTATTTAATAGCTATTATACCTAGTTAAAATAATTAACAATTTACCTGTAAAATAAATATTTAATTACATTGCAGCTATCTTAGGGTTTATTTTATAGGTAAGTATTTAGATTTAAATAGGAATATTTTAATTAATAATATTAATATTAGATTTATTTTAATAAGAGTTTAGTTAGGGATGTTAGAGTTAGATAGGGTTATTATACTTAATATATATATAATATAATAACGATATTAACTATATTAACCATAATATAATTAGGGTTAATATAGTTATTATATATAATATAATAATTATATTAACTATATTAACCCTAATATAATTAGGGTTAATATAGCTGGCGGCAGTGTAGGGGGATTTAGATTGTAGGCAAAAGAGCTGATTACTTTGTGACAAAGCCCCGCCAAAAGCCATTTTAAGGGCTGGCAAAAGAGCAGTTTACTTTGGGGTAATGCCACGCAAAAAGCCCTTTTCAGGGCTATTTGTAGGGTTAGACTTAGGTTTAGTGGTAGGGATAGTTTAGTATTTTAGGGGTTAAATAATTTAATATAGCTGGCGGCGGGGTAGGGGGGTTAAATTAGGGGTTAATAATTTTAAAATAGATGGCGGCGGGGTAGGGGCTCACTTTAGGGGGTTATAGATTTAATATAGCTGGCGGCAGTTTAGGGGTTAATAACTTTATTAGGTAGCGGTGGGCTCCGGGAGCGACGGTTTAGGGGTTAATACATATTTTATTGTTAGGATAGTGAGGGGGGATAGCGGATAGAGGGTTAGACGTGTCGGGCTATGTTAGGGAGGCGTGTTAGACGTGTCGGGCTATGTTAGGGAGGCATGTTCGACGTGTCGGGCTATGTTAGGGAGGCGTGTTAGACAGTGCAGGTGATTTAGACTTTAGTCAGGTTTTGTAGGCGCCGGCAGTTTCTAACGTGCCGTAAGTCACTGGCGACGCCAGAAATTTGTACTTGCGCAGATTTCTGGACATCGCTGGTTTATCCGACTTACGGCAAATTAGCAACTGGCGGCGCCGTATATTGGATAGCTCGAGATGCGAGCTGAAACTGCGGGCGACGTGGGTTCCCTCGCTTGCGCCGCAAACTACGCCGTATATCGGATCGCGCCCCTGATTCTATTGATATTATTTCCTTGAACCAGTAATTGATTTGTGACCATAGTTGTAATACTTTAGGACAAAACCAGAAATAATGAAGATCTGCTGTTTTTGAGCTAGAATAAATCCCTGCCTGGAATAGATTATTTCTCCTACCTAATATGCCTACTGACCAATCTGGGTGGTACTGTCTTTTAAGTTTGTTAATAAAGTGTCTTATTTGTAAAATAGTCAAACGCTTTTTGTGCATCTATTGTCAAAATCGCTGCATCCATCATCTTTTTTTTTTTTTAGTCTCGGTTTATTCCAAAAAGATTCTATAATTAACATGGTTTAACAATATTTTTAACTGGATTCCTGCCAGGCATGAAGCTGGCTTGATTTTCTTGAATTATTTGCTTGAGATGTGGCTTTAGCCGATTGGAGATATATAATACAATTTAATACACTTCTGAGCCCTTCCCAGTTAAACACCTTGATATATACCATATCTCGTTTAAACCCTTTTTATAATTTTTTTCCAATAATAAACATATTTTTTTATTATGTTTATATATGAGTGTAATACTTTATTTTAATATGTTTTATATGTGTTTTGTGAAACTTTTATTTTAGCCCTAACACTTTACTTCAGGTCTCAGGTTGCGCTAATTCTTCTAGTGCTATCTTTGGTTGTGCTAGAGCTTGTTATTTCAGCTTGCAATATGAGCAATGTTTAGTGCATCCATTAAAAAGTCTAGGTGCACTAAAGGGATGTCTAAACCTTCTCTGGTAATTCTGTTTTACCATGATACCCCGTGTTTCTGGCGAGCCTGAAACACCAGTTATGAAGCAGCGGTCTAAAGACCGCTGCTCCATAACCCTGTCCGCCTGCTCTGATGAGGCGGACAGGAATCGCCGGAATTCAACCCGATCGAGTACAATTGGGTTGATTGACAGCTCCCTGCTGAAAAAACAAAATTTATGCTTACCTGATAAATTTATTTCTCTTGTGGTGTATCCAGTCCACGGATTCATCCATTACTTGTGGGATATTCTCCTTCCCAACAGGAAGCTGCAAGAGGATAACCCACAGCAGAGCTGTCTTTATAGCTCCTCCCCTAACTGCCACCTCCCAGTCATTTGACCGAAGACAAGCAAGAGAAAGGAGAAACTATAGGGTGCAGTGGTGACTGTAGTTTAAAAAATAAAAAACACCTGCCTTAAAATGACAGGGCGGGCCGTGGACTGGATACACCACAAGAGAAATAAATTTATCAGGTAAGTATAAATTTTGTTTTCTCTTGTAAGGTGTATCCAGTCCACGGATTCATCCATTACTTGTGGGATTTCAATACCAAAGCTATAGGACACGGATGAAGGGAGGGACAAGGCAGGCGCTTAAACGGAAGGCACCACTGCCTGTAAGACCTTTCTCCCAAAAATAGCCTCCGAAGAAGCAAAAGTATCAAATTTGTAGAATTTAGAAAAAGTATGAAGCGAAGACCAAGTCGCTGCCTTACAAATCTGTTCTCCAGAATCCTCATTTTTAAAAGCCCATGTGGAAGCCACCGCTCTAGTGGAATGAGCTGTAACTCTTTCAGGAGGCTGCTGGCCAGCAGTCTCATAAGCTAAGCGGATTATACTTCTTAACCAAAAAGAAAGAGAAGTTGCTGAAGCCTTTTGGCCTCTCCTCTGTCCAGAGTAGACAACAAACAATGCAGATGTTTGATGAAATCTTTATTAGCTTGTAAATAAAACTTTAAAGCACAAACCACGTCAAGATTGTGTAATAGACGTTCCTTCTTTGAAGAAGGATTAGGACACAGTGACGGAACAACAATCTCCTGATTGATATTCTTATTAGATACCACCTTAGGAAGAAACCCAGGTTTGGTACGCAAAACTACCTTATCTGCATGGAAGATCAGATAAGGGGAATCACACTGCAAGGCAGATAACTGAAACTCTTCGAGCCGAAGAGATAGCTACCAAAAACAGAACTTTCCAAGATAAAAGCTTGATATCTATGGAATGCAGAGGTTCAAACGGAACCCCTTGAAGAACTTTAAGAACTAAATATAAACTCCATGGCGGAGCAACAGGTTTAAACACAGGCTTGATTCTAACTAAAGCCTGACAAAACGCCTGAACGTCTGGAACATCCGCCAGACGCTTGTGCAAAAGAATAGACAGAGCAGAAATCTGTCCCTTTAAGGAACTAGCTGACAATCCCTTCTCCAATCCTACTTGGAGAAAAGACAATATCCTGGGAATCCTGACTTTACTCCATGAGTAACCCTTGGATTCACACCAATGGGCAAAAGTTCCCTCTTGTTTTGTGTTAGAGGAAGTTGAAGCTGCGCCACTCTTGAAGTTTCGAAAGGGACGAAAACTAGACTGTTTGGTCCTTAATTTGTTGGACCTATCTTGAGGAAGGGCGTGACCTTTTCCTCCAGTGATGTCAGAAATGATCTCCTTCAGTCCAGGCCCGAATAGGGTCTGTCCTTTGAAGGGAATGTTGAGAAGTTTAGACTTTGAAGTCACGTCAGCTGACCAGGATTTAAGCCATAGCGCCCTACGAGCCTGAATAGCAAAACCTGAATTTTTAGCCGTTAGTTTGGTTAAATGAACAACGGCATCAGAAACAAATGAATTGGCTAGCTTAAGAGCCTTAAGCTTGTCAATAATATCTTCCAACGGGGTTTCAACCTGTAGAGCCTCCTCTAGAGACTCAAACCAGAAAGCCGCAGCAGCAGTGACTGGGGCAATGCATGCAAGAGGCTGGAGAATAAAACCTTGTTGAATAAAAAATTTCTTAAGGTAACCCTCTAATTTTTTATCCATTGGATCTAGAAAAGCACAACTGTCCGACAGGGATAGTGGTACGCTTAGCTAGAGTAGAAACTGCTCCCTCCACCTTAGGGACCATCTGCCATAAGTCCCGTGTAGCAGCGTCTATAGGAAACATCTTTTTAAAAACAGGAGGGGGAGAGAACGGTACACCTGGTCTATCCCATTCCTTAGTAATAATTTCAGAAAACCTTTTAGGGATTGGAAAAACATCAGTGTAAGTAGGTACTGCATAGTATTTATCCAATCTACATAATTTCTCTGGGACTACAATGGCGTCACAGTCATCCAGAGTTGCTAAGACCTCCCTGAGCAATACGCGGAGGCGCTCAAGCTTAAATTTAAATGTAGACATATCAGAATCAGGTTGAAGTATCTTCCCTGAACCAGAAAAATCACCCACAGATTGAAGCTCCCCTGCTTCAGCTTCAGTACATTGTGAGGGTGCATCAGACATAGCCACTAAAGCGTCAGAGAGCTCTGTATTTATTCTAGTCCCAGAGCTGTCTCGCTTTCCTTGCAATCCTGGCAGTTTAGATAATACCTCTGTAAGGGTATGATTCATAACTGCCGCCATGTCTTGCAAGGTATACGCAATGGGCGCGCTAGATGTACTTGGCGTCCCCTTAGCGGGAGTTATAGGTTCTGACACGTGGGGATAGTTAGATGGCATAACTTCCTCCTTGTCAATTTCTTCTGGTGATAAATTTTTTAAAGCCAGAATATGGTCTTTGTAATCTATAGTAAAATCAGTGCATTTGGTACACATTCTAAGAGGGGTTTCCACAATGGCTTCTAAACATAATGAACAATGAGTTTCCTCTATGTCAGACATGTTTAAACAGACTAGTAATGAGACCAGCAAGCTTGGAAAACACTTTAATAACTGTGAACAAGCAAAAAATAAAAACGGTACTGTGCCTTTAAGAGAAAAAAACAATCACAGAAACTGCAAAACAGTGAAAAAAGCAGTACATTTTACGAAATTTTTACAGTGTGTATAATAGACTGAAATAGCATTGCACCCACTTGCAAATGGATGATTAACCCCTTAGTTTCAAAACCGGATCAAAAAAACGATATAAACGTTTTTAAACAGTCACAACCAACTGCCATAGCTCTGCTGTGGCCCTACCTGCCCATACAACGACTTTGGAAGGCACAAAAACCCTTTAGAGAGGTCCTATATGTTCAGGGGACTCCTTCAGAGAAGCTGGATGTCTCAAGCTGCAAAAACTACTGCGCAATTTAGGCGCGAAAATATGCCCCTCCCAACCTGTACTCACAGTGAGAGGGCCTTAAAAAACTATCCCTAGGCAAAATTTAGTCAGCCATGTGGAAAAACTGGGCCCCAGAATAAAGTTTTATCACCAATATGTAATAAACGTTTAAATACCTCAAGCAAGCGTTATATCTATTCAGTAAATAGCAAAAATATTACCCTTTACAGCAAGCCTGATACCAGTCATTATTAAATCACTGTAATCAGGCTTACCTTAAATAAATCCGGTATTGTCAGCATTTTCTAGCTTATCATCTCTCTAGAAAAATTTAAAACTGCACATACCTCAGAGCAGGAGACCCTGCACGCTATTCCCCCAGCTGAAGTTACCCATCTCTTCAGTTATGTGTGAGAACAGCAGTGGATCTTAGTTACAAGCTGCTAAGATCATCAAAAACCACAGGCAGACTCTTCTTCAACTTTCTGCCTGAGGCTAAAATAGTACAACTCTGGTACCATTTCAAAATAATAAACTTTTGATTGAAGATAAACTACATTAATGCACCACATCTCTCTAGCTACTTCCCTTGTCGAGAGCTGCAAGAGAATGACTGGGAGGTGGCAGTTAGGGGAGGAGCTATATAGACAGCTCTGCTGTGGGTGATCCTCTTGCAGCTTCCTGTTGGGAAGGAGAATATCCCACAAGTAATGGATGAATCCGTGGACTGGATACACCTTACAAGAGAAAGTGTTATTCCTTTGGTAGAATGAATAGTTCTGTAGACATTCATTTTGGACAGTCAAATGTTGATAAGAATGAAAATCCATTAAAATTTGATAATCGAATGTTATTTCCAGTTTTCAAATGTTACTTTAGTTTATGAACGTTCATAATATGATCAAATATCTACATTCAAAATTTCTAATGTAAAATTTGATTTAACAAATACTATTCAGAAGTTTAATCGTTCATGTGGTAGGGAATTTAGTAAGTTGATACATAATAGATACAAATACATCAGATCAAATGTTTCTATTTTGAATGTAGCATAATTCAAATATTACATTTAACCCCTTTGATGCATTCTTGTCATGCACATCACTTCCTGTTAAAAATGAACAAACAAATGTGTTAAAAGTCTTTTAATTTTTCGAATGTTGGAAAACATTTGCCTATCCCTAACCTCGACCCAATTCCATCATAACTTCTCTACTTCTTTAACCCCAACCCTAACTTATCTTTTTTTAGCACATCTTTCACTAATAGCATATTTACTGATACATTCAAGCATGTGGTAATCAAACCCATACTAAAAAGCCCTTTTTCAACCCTACCACTCCATCTATCTGCCAGCCTTTTTACTGCCTTTTGTTGCCATACTACAGAAATCAACAATCTATAATGGTCTAATTTGCTTGATTCTCTTTAATTTAGTTTCCACCCTAAACACTTACCCTAAGTACAGTAATAAATCATATGTTTGCTAATTCTTCTGGATTTCTTTTCTGATTTTGACACAATTCTCCTACAAATTCTCCATTCTTTTGACATCTGAGACATAGGGGCCGATTTATTATGTCCGCCCCACATCGATAAATGACGACAGCATACGCTGTCTGTATTTATCATTGCACAAGCATTTTGTGTGAAATGCTTGTGCAATGCCTCCCCCTGCCAATCGTCTGCTAGCAGTGGATGTCAATCATCCCAATCGTATCCGATCGTGATGATTGCTGTCCTCCGCCTCAGAGGTGGCGAACGAGTTAAGGAGCAGCGGTCTTAAGACCGCTGCTTCTTAACTTAAGTTACTGGCTAGCTGCTTCTTATATTGGCTTCATAGCCTGCTCATTTAGGGCAAGATTACCTATGCGGCGTCAGGCGCAAAAACCGGCCTCGCCAATTTTTAGAGGAATTGATAGATCACATACACGGCGCAGCATACAAGTTATGCGCATATATTTTACCTCCTATAAACTAACATAGAACCGGCATCGCACGTCGTTATAACATATTCAGCGCATGGACTTATGCGCGCAGAATGGAGAAATTTTACTCCAATTCCACCTCACCACACATAGACAGGTGCAACAAGTCTTGCACTGACTATGAAAGTACCGTAACTCCCTGGAAGCCGTAACAAACACCTAATGTATAAGCAATATAAACCTCTAAACCTCCACCCCCCACATTGCAAGAACTAAAGTAATAACCCCTAATCCGCCAACCCCCACATTGCAAACTACCTATTAAACATATTAACCCATAAACTGCCATCCCTCACATCGCAAACTACCTAATAAATGTATTTTATTAGGTAGTTTGCATTGTTGGGGAACGGCGGTTTAGAGATTGATAGGTTTATATAGTAGTTTGCGTTGTGGGAGGATGGCGGATTAGAGATTACTAGTGTAATAAGGTACTTTGCGTTGTGGGGAGTTGGCAGATTAGGAGTTAATAAGTTATATTACTTGAATCTGTGAAAAAAATCACAAAGAGAGAGGGCGCCTCCTAGTGCAACTCTGTGGAAATACAGGTGGAAACAAATCTGGTAGATGGTATAATACTCACAAAATGAGCAGCACCCATGTGCTAATTGATGCAGGCTGGGGAATTTCAGTGACCCAGCTACACTGATCCTGCGACAGGATGGTGGATCGAGGTAATTCATTGAAAAAGCTCAGGCTTCCAAATCATGAATAAAAGGTAATTTATTAAAAATAAGGATGTACACAGTACACCTTAATCAAAGTAAAAACAAATGTTGGTTTAAAATATACAGTGCAACGCGTTTCTCAGCCAGACTGGCTGTTTCATCAGGCATCTGTCTTAACAATGGAAGCTCTGGCTTTATATAACACAGAAAACACAGAAACCCCACCCTCACCCCTCCGCTAATCCCATGTATATGTAATCATGTTAATTGACAAATCGCTACTGGCAACAAATAAACAAAAAGCAGATAGATACAATGTGACAAGTTCCAATCCTATACAAGAGTGAGCTAAATCAACATGACAAAAATAAAAAAATGGAGTAACATCTTATTATAGTGCATAGTTAATCTCTCTCTCTAGAGAATAGTCATAGCCACTTAGTCAAATATCATAATAAGGTAATATATCTTATCTATGATCTAATGTTATTTTCTTAGAACAACATAAATATCAAGCAAACAATTGAAGGGAGGTGTAAAGTGTCATAGTTTGATATCGCTATTGTCTATAACCACTTTAATAAAATATCCATATATGTATATAGGTAAATGTCAATAAACAATAAAATATTCACTTGAGTCCGTTTTGACTAGTGGGTGAACTCTAGTCTTACTATAATGCTTGTTATAAGGGCTATAATAAAAGAAGTCTCGCAATATAAGTGAGATAAAAGCAGGATCTCTCACTTCTATTCCGTGCGGTTACACGCTAAAAAATGCACCTGATCGTATTAGTATAAGTATTAGTATATATAATATAATACGTTTTATTAGTAGTTGCGATGTGGGGGGATGGCGGATCGGAGGGGTTTTGACTTGTCAGTTTAATTTTTTTTAGCCGGATTAGATTTTTACGTGTGATTTAAACTTTTTTTTAACTTACGTGCCGAAAGGTGCTATACTGGCGTAAGTCACTGGCAACGCCAGAAATGAATACTTGCACACATTTCTGAACCTTGCCAGTTTGTTCAATTTACGGCAGTATAGCCTCTGCTGGTGCCGTTTATGTGATTCACCCGATATGCGAGGTGAACTTACGGATGACATAGGTTTCAGCAGTTGCGCTGAAACTTACACCGCATCTGTAATCTTGTCCTTAAAGTTTAATTTAACTGCATATAATTTGCCTCTTTCCACAAGAGATCCCACAAGGCTCTGTATGGATCACATTGCTTTTCTCAATCTATACTTCCTCCATTGAAAAACTTAAATGTTTCTTTGGGTTTTAAAAAACAACTTTTTCTTGTGTTATTTTCAGTACGTCCTTACAAACATGCACGGAATAGACTATAAAGTGTCACAATGTAAGAACAAATAAATAAATTCTCAGTATTCAGTAGTTATAAACAGGCACACTTACAAACATGTTTCAAAGTAATCACATATTTGTTTTATCTATCTAGATGGGAAAGTGTCACATCATTTCCAAATACAGGACTGTATAAACAAAGCAACCATCTATGAAATTAGTTTTTGTATTTCTGATGCTCATTTTCTTCCTTACAGTGCAGAATTTCCAGGAAACACTGTATTTAGAATTTGCTTTGTGTTTCACAATCTATTTTAGTAGTATATTTACTTTGGAACTCATTTTATGTCCAGAGCATATTTGCTTATAATTAAAGGGATACAAAACCCAAACATGTTTTTTTTGTGATTTGGATAGAGCATGCACTTTTATGCAAGTTTCTAATTTACTTCTATTATCAATTTACTTTGTTCTCCTGGTATCTTTTGTTGAAAAGCAGGAGACTTCCCATATCTGGAGCTCTATATGGCAGCAATTTTGCAAGAATGTTATTCATTTGCAAGACCACTAGATGTCAGCACTATTTCCTGCCATGTAGTGCTACATAAATCTACCTAGGTATCTCTTCAACAATGGAAGCTAAGCAAATTTGATAATAGAAGTAAATTGGAAACTTTTTAAAAACTCTGTCTAAATCACAAAAGGAAATCATCCCTTTAAGTGCAGTGCAAACCATGGTAGCTACACATATCTGTCCGGTGTGGTGATGTGTTGTGAATATATGATTGGTTATGTTTTTAAAGGCACATTCTAATTAAATGCTCTAATTTATAAGGTCATCCTAAATTACTTACTATAGGCTAGATTAGAAGTGGAGCTCAAAAATATTTGCACTGTTGTTGTCTATTGACCATCCATAGTCAGTAGTGTTTCTATTTTTGTCATATTACAAGCCTAAAGTTATTTTTAAGTGCTTGGGTAATAATCTAGGGCATGCTTTTTCAGGGTTGGTCTTTTTCTTATAATTTATTTCAATATATAGAATTCTAGTCAAATTTACCATGATATTACAAGTTGATTATCACAAATTACAAGCCCAAGGTTATTGTTCATTGATCAAGCAATGGTCTAGGGGAGTGATGGTGAACTATGGCACCACAAATACTTTAGAACTACATTTCCCATAATGCTTAGGCATTTTGCAGTCCAGTCAAGCATCATGGGAAATGTAGTTCTGAAACATCTAGGAATGCCAAGGTTCGCCAGCACTGGTCTGAGGAGAATGGGCCGACTGGTTCGAGATAATAGAAAGGCAACAGTAACTCAAATAACCACACGTTACAACCAAGGTGTGCAGAATACCATCTCTGAATGCACAACACGTCAAACCTTGATACAGATGGGCTACAGCAGCAGAAGACCACACCGGGTGCCACTCCTGTCAGCTAAGAACAGGAAACGGATGCTACAGTTTGCACAGGCTCACCAAAATTGGACTATAGAAGATTAGAAGAACATTGCCTGGTCTGATGAGTCTCAATTTCAGCTGCAACATTCTGATGGTAGGGTCAGAATTTGGCGCAAACAACATGAAAGCATGGATCCATCCTGCCTTGTATCAACGGTTCAGGCTGCTGCTGGTGGTGTAATGGTGTGGGGGATATTTTCTTGGCATACTTTGGGCCTCTTAGTACCAATTGAACATCGTTTAAATGCCACGGCCTACCTGAGTATTGTTGCTGACCATGTCCATCCCATTATAAATACAGTGTACCCATCTTCTGATGGCTACTTCTAGCAGGATAATGCACCATGTCACAAAGCTCAAATCATCTCAAACTGGTTTCTTGAACATGACAATGAGTTCACTGTACTCCAATTGCCTCCACAGTCACCAGATCTCAATCCAATAGAGCACCTTTGGGATGTGGTGGAACTTAATATTCGCATCATTGATGTGCAGCCGACAAATCTGCAGCAACTGCGTGATGCTATCATGTCAATATGGACCAAAATCTCTGAGGAATGTTTCCAACACCTTGTGAATCTATGCCACGAAGAATTAAGCCAGTTCTGAAGGCAAAAGGGGGTCCAACCCGGTACTAACAAGGTGTACTTAATAAAGTAGCCAGTGAGTATATATAAATATATATTTAGAAATAAAAAGAACATTTTCTTATATGTGAAGAACATAGGAATATAAAGTATTCCTAACGCACCTTCAGCTTTAGTGCAGTGTTGAAGTCTATGGGGAGAGGGATTTAGTGCAAATGTGATTTTTGAAATCCTGAAGTTAGCACGGCTGAGTCTTTTGCTTGCATGCTACCCTTTTACTTTTAACTTATAATACCAGCCTGCATGTAGCCTCGCTATTTTTTTACTTTGAAAGTAGTAAGCGTGCAAGCAAGAGAAAAAAAATCACAGTGCCACTTGTAATATGCCCCAGATTGTTACTGAACCCATAGTCAGCTCCATATCAGCAATGCAATACTAGCTAAACACATATTATGAGCCAATGACAAGAGGAAAATGTGTGCAACCACCAATCACTAGCTCCCAGTGGGGCATTGCTGCTTCCAAGAATATATACAATTGCTTTACAGAAAATGATTATAAGAGAGCAAAGCAAATTTGATAAGAGAAGTGAATTTAAATGTGTCTTAAAATTACATGCTCTGGCATGTATTTATCAAGCCGTCAACCGCAAATACGCTGGAATTCCGCAGCGTATTTGTGGCGAGCCTGATTCGCCTTAGTTATCAAACCCTACAAACTGGCAAAAGTAGAATTTAGTGACGTAACATACGATCCGCCAGACTCAGTCCGACACAGATCGATGCTTACGTCACTACAGATGTTCCGAACGCAAGTTCAGCACTATCTGACTACTTTTGCTAGTTATCAAATAACTAGCAGGTATGCTCGGCACTTTTCCGGCCCAGCGTACCTGGTTTTCAATCCGCCGCCCTGGAGGCGGCGGATGCCATAGGAATCAATGGGAGTCGGAAAGCAGCGAAAGCTTATGTTCGCTGCTGCCCGATATCCCATTGATTCCTATGGGAATGTCTATACCTAACACCCTAACATGTACCCCGAGTCTAAACACCCCTAATCTGCCCTCCCTACACCGCCGCCACCTACATTATACTTATTAACCCCTAAACCGCCGCTCCCGGACCCCGCCACAACTAAATAAAGTGTTTAACACCTAAACCGCCGCCCTCGGAGCCAACCGCCACCTACATTATATTTATTAACCCCTAATCTGCCCCCCTACACCGCCGCCACTATATTAAATTTATTAACCCCTAAACCTAAGTCTAACATTAACCCTAACACCCCCTAACTTAAATATAATTTAAATAAATCTAAATAAATTATTCCTATTTAAAACTAAATACTTACCTATAAAATAAACCCTAAGATAGCTACAATATAACTAATAGTTAAATTGTAGCTATCTTAGGATTTATTTTTATTTTACAGGCAACTTTGTATTTATTTTAACTAGGTACAATAGTTATTAAATAGTTATCAACTATTTAATAACTACCTAGTTAAAATAAATACAAAAGTACCTGTAAAATAAAACCTAACCTAAGTTATAATTACACCTAACACTACACTATATTTAAATTAATTACCTACATTAACTACAATTAACTACAATTAAATAAAAATAAATAAAATTATCTAAGTACAAAAAAACACAAACACAAAATTACAGAAAATAGTAAAATAATTACAAGATTTTTAAACTAACTACACCTAATCTAATCCCCCTAACAAAATAAAAAAGCCCCCCAAAATAAAAAAGCCCTACCCTATACTAAATTACAAATAGCCCTTAAAAGGGCTTTTTGCGGGGCATTGCCCCAAAGTAATCAGCTCTTTTACCTGAAAAAAAGTACAATATCCTATTGGCTGATTGCATCAACCATTAGGATTTTTCCTACCTTAATTCCGATTGGCTGATAGAATTCTATCAGCCAATCGGAATTGAAGGGATGCCATCTTGGATGACGTCATTTAAAAGAACCTTCATTCTACAGTCGACGTCGATGGAAGAGGATGCTCCTCGTCGGATGTCCTGAAAATGGACCCGCTCCGCGCCAGATGGATGAAGATTGAAGATGCCGCCTGGATTAAGACTTCTGCCCGTCTGGAGGACCTCTTCTGTCCGGCTTGGATGAAGACTTCTGCCCGTCTGGAGGACCACTTCGCCCGGCTTTGTTGAGGACTTCGGCCCGGTTGGGTTAAGACGTCTCAAGGTAGGGTGATCTTCAAGGGGTTAATGTTAGGTTTTATTAAGGGGGGATTGGGTGGGTTTTAGAGTAGGGTTGGGTGTGTGGGTGGTGGGTTTTAATGTTGGGGGGGTATTGTACTTTTTTCAGGTAAAAGAGCTGATTACTTTGGGGCAATGCCCCGCAAAAAGCCCTTTTAGGGCTATTTGTAATTTAGTATAGGGTAGGGCTTTTTTATTTTGGGGGGCTTTTTTATTTTGTTAGGGGGATTAGATTAGGTGTAATTAGTTTAAAAATCTTGTAATTATTTTATTATTTTCTGTAATTTAGTGTTTTTTTTTTTTTCCTTTAGATAATTTTATTTATTTTTATTTAATTGTAGTTAATTGTAGTTAATGTAGGTAATTAATTTAATTATAGTGTAGTGTTAGGTGTACTTGTAACTTAGGTTAGTTTTTATTTTACAGGTACTTTTGTATTTATTTTAGCTAGATAGTTATTAAATAGTTAATAACTGTTTAATAACTATTGTAGCTAGTTAAAATATATACAAAGTTGCCTGTAAAATAAAAATAAATCCTAAGATAGCTACAATGTAACTATTAGTTATATTGTAGCTATCTTAGGGTTTATTTTATAGGTAAGTATTTAGTTTTAAATAGGAATAATTTATTTCGATTTATTTAAATTATATTTAAGTTAGGGGGTGTTAGGGTTAGTGTTAGACTTAGGTTTAGGGGTTAATACATTTAATATAGTGGCGGCGATGTAGGGGGGCAGATTAGGGGTTAATAAATATAATGTAGATGGTGGTGGGCTCCTGGAGTGGCGGTTTAGGGGTTAAACACTTTATTTAGATGCGGCGGGGTCCGGGAGTGGCAGGATAGGGGTTGATAACTTTATGTTGGTGGCGGCGGTATAGGGGGCAGAAGATTAGGGGTTAATATGTATAATGTAGGTGGCGGTGGGCTCTGGGAGCAGCGGTTTAGGGGTTAATACATTTATTAGAGTTGTGGTGGGCTCCGGGAGTGGCGGTTTAGGGGTTAATAACTTTATTTAGGTGCGGTGGGCTCCGGGAGTGGCAGTTTTGGGGTTAAACACTTTATTAGAGTTGCTGAGGGCTCTGGGAGTGGCAGTTTAGGGGTTAATAACTTTAGGTGTGGTGGGCTTCGGGAGTGGCGGTTTAGGGGTTAAACACTTTATTAGAGTTGCGGCGGGGTCCGGGAGCGGCGGTTTAGGGGGTAAACAGTATAGTATAGTGTGGGTGTTTAGTGACAGGGTACCAAGAAAGCTGAAAAAAAGCCGAAGAGCATCGAGATCGCTGACTGTTAGTTAACAACAGTCCGCTGCTCATCGCCCCGTACTTGGTGCGCGGCTTTTTGACAGCTTTTTTGGTAACTTTGGAGAACGTATTCAGGTCCGCAGCCGCGATGTTAGGCGATCTTAGGCAAGCGTATTGGTGCCTTTGAATGCAAGAAAGTTGACGGCTTGATAAGTAGATGCCCATGACTGAATCATGAGTTTCATTTTGAGTTTACTGCCGCTTTAAGTTTAAAAACTGCATTTTATGATGTGTTGTCATGCAAAATAAAGCATCACTTAGAACTGTGTATATTAATTCTCATTTAAATATGGAAGAAAATGGGAACTTTATCTTTGTTTTACAGCTTATGGAGTTTAATGGAGATTTCTTCATTAACAAAAACTAATTTGACCTACTAGATATATCTTCAAGAATAACTTACACTGCTGCAGTAGCACATCCTGGCTGTTATGTTTGACAGATTTTCACATTTATACCTGCATCTGTTACCAAGCTGGAGTAGAGACCTGACAGTGAATATGAGCGCATTTATTAAGCACATGGAAGTATCTAGAAGACCCCTGGGTGATGTAGGATCAAGGTAATTACTCCTCCTTTGTTCCAGCTTTGGTCAAAGTCATTTGTTAAATCTTGGCTTGTCAAAGAGAACAGATTGCATGTTTTATGGTAAACTACATTTCAAGAATAAAAACATACTTTATAAAGTGCTGCAGTATTAAAAAAAATGTAATTTAGTTAAATGATGAAAAATATAACTGCATTGTATAATGGTTATGATAGGAGAGAAGAGAAAAAAATAGTCCCAACATGCTGTGAGATTAACAAATGTGCTTAGATTTAAATACAACCTCTTGTCTTACTAGAGGTGTTTTGTAGCCTAATAAGGTTAAAATGTATGTGTGCATTTGTAGTGTGGGATTGCATGTGTGTGGGGTGTGTGTGTTTATTATACAGTATGTGTGTGTGTATAGTGTGAGTGTGTGTGTTTATTATTTGTGTGTGTAGAGTGTGGGATTGCATGTGTGTGTGTGGTGTGTGTGTTTATTATACAGTATGTGTGTGTATAGTGTGAGTGTGTGTGTTTATTATGTGTGTGTGTAGAGTGTGGGATTGCATGTGTGTGTGTGGTGTGTGTGTTTATTTATTATGTGTGTATGTGTAGAATATGTGTGTGTATGGAGTTTATTATGTGTGTATGTCTAGAGTGTGTGTGTATGTAGAGTTTATTATGTGTGTATGTCTAGAGTGTGTGTGTATGTAGAGTTTATTATGTGTGTATGTTTAGAATGTGTGTGTGTAGAGTTTATTATGTGTGTATGTGTAGAGTATGTGTGTGTTTATTATGTGTGAATGTGTAGAGTGTATGTGTGTTTATTATGTGTGAATGTGTAGAGTGTGTGTGTTTATTATGTGTGTATGTGTAGATTGTATGTGTGTGTATGTGTTTATTATGTGTGTATGTGAAGAGTGTGTGCGTGTTTATTATGTGTGAACGTGTAGAGTGTGTGTGTGATTATTGTGTGTGTCCATGTAGAGTGTGTGTGTTTATTATGTGTGTATGTGTAGAGTGTGTGTGTGTATTATGTGTGAATGTGTAGAGTGTGTGTGTGTGTATTTTGTGTGTATGTGCAGAGTGGGTGTGTGTTTATTATGTGTGTGAATCTATAGAGTGTTAGTATGTGTTTATTATGTGTGTTCGTATAGAGTGGGTGTGTGTGTGTGTTTATTATGTGTGTATGTGTAGAGTGTATTTGTGTGTTTATTATGTGTGTATGTGTAGAGTGTGTGTGTGTGTGTTTATTATGTGTGTATGTGTAGAGTGTGTGTGTTTATTGTGTGTGTATGTGTAGTGTGTGTGTTTATTATGTGTGTATGTGTAGAGTGTGTGTACAGTTGCAAGAAAAAGTATGTGAACCCTTTGGAATGATATGGATTTCTGCACAAATTGGTCATAAAATGTGATCTGATCATCATCTAAGTCACAACAATAGACAATCACAGTCTGCTTAAACTAATAACACACAAAGAATGAAATGTTGCCATGTTTTTATTGAACACACCATGTAAACATTCACAGTGCAGGTGGAAAAAGTATGTGAACCCTTGGATTTAATAACTGGTTGAACCTCCTTTGGCAGCAATAACTTCAACCAAACGTTTCCTGTAGTTGCAGATCAGACGTGCACAATGATCAGGTGTAATTCTTGACCATTCCTCTTTACAGAACTGTTTCAGTTCAGCAATATTCTTGGGATGTCTGGTGTGAATCGCTTTCTTGAGGTCATGCCACAGCATCTCAATCGGGTTGAGGTCAGGACTCTGACTGGGCCACTTCAGAAGGCGTATTTTCTTCTGTTTAAGCCATTCTGTTATTGATTTACTTCTATGCTTTGGGTCATTGTCCTGTTGCAACACCCATCTTCTGTTGAGCTTCAGCTGGTAGACAGATGGCCTTAAGTTCTCCTGCAAAATGTCTTGATAAACTTGGGAATTCATTTTTCCTTCAATGATAGTAATCCGTCCAGGCCCTGACGCAGCAAAGCAGCCCCAAACCATGATGCCCCCACCACCATACTTCACAGTTGGGGTGAGGTTTTGATGTTGGTGTGCTGTGCCTCTTTTTCGCCACACATAGTGTTGTGTGTTTCTTCCAAACAACTCAACTTTGGTTTCATCTGTCCACAGAATATTTTGCCAGTACTGCTGTGGAACATCCAGGTGCTCTTGTGCAAACTGTAAACGTGCAGCAATGTTTTGTTTCGACAGCAGTGGCTTCCTCTGTGGTATCCTCCCATGAAATCCATTCTTGTTTAGTGTTTTACGTATTGTAGATTCGCTAACAGGGATGTTAGCATTTGCCAGTGACTTTTGTAAGTCTTTAGCTGACACCCTAGGATTCTTCTTCACCTCATTGAGCAGTCTGCGCTGTGCTCTTGCAGTCATCTTTACAGGGCGGCCACTTCTAGGGAGAGTAGCAGCAGTGCTGAACTTTCTCCATTTATAGACAATTTGTCTTACTGTGGACTGATGAACAGCAAGGCTTTTGGAGATACTTTTATAACCCTTTCCAGCTTTATGCAAGTCAAAAATTCTTAATCGTAGGTCTTCTGAGAGCTCTTTTGTGCAAGGCATCATTCACATCAGGCAATGCTTCTTGTGAAAAGCAAACCCAGAACTGGTGTGTGTTTTTTATAGGGCAGGGCAGCTGTAACCAACACCTCCAATCTCATCTCATTGATTGGACTCCAGTTGGCTGACATCTCACTCCAATTAGCTCTTGGAGATGTCATTAGTCTAGGGGTTCACATACTTTTTCCACCTGCACTGTGAATGTTTACATGGTGTGTTCAATAAAAACATGGCAACATTTAATTCTTTGTGTGTTATTAGTTTAAGCAGACTGTGATCGTCTATTGTTGTGACTTAGATGATGATCAGATCACATTTTATGACCAATTTGTGCAGAAATCCATATCATTCCAAAGGGTTCACATACTTTTTCTTGCAACTGTATGTGTTTATTATGTGTGTATGTGTAGAATGTGTGTGTGTAGAGTTTATTATGTGTGTATGTGTAGAGTATGTGTGTGTTTATTATGTGTGTGTGTGTGTGAAGAGTGTGTGTTTATTATGTGTGAATGTGTAGAGTGTGTGTGTGTTTATTATGTGTGAATGTGAAGAGTGTGTGTGTTTATTATGTGTGTATGTGTAGAGTGTATGTGTGCGTATGTGTTTATTATGTGTGTATGTGTAGTGTGTGTATGTTTATTATGTGTGTATGTGTAGAGTGTGTGTGTGTGCAGAATTTATTATGTGTGTATGTGTAGAGTGTGTGTGTATGTGTTTATTATGTGTGTATGTGTAGAGTGTGTGTGTTTATTATGTGTGTATGTGTAGAGTGTGTGTGTATGTGTTTATTATGTGTGTATGTGTAGAGTGTGTGTGTTTATTATGTGTGTATGTGTAGAGTGTGTGTGTATGTGTTTATTATGTGTGTATGTGTAGAGTGTGTGTGTTTATTATGTGTGTATGTGTAGAGTGTGTGTGTATGTGATTATTGTGTGTGTTCGTGTAGAGTGTGTGTGTTTATTATGTGTGTATGTGTAGAGTGTGTGTGTTTATTATGTGTGTATGTGTAGAGTGTGTGTGTATGTGATTATTGTGTGTGTTCGTGTAGAGTGTGTGTGTGTGTTTATTATGTGTGTATGTGTAGAGTGTGTGTGTGTGTATTATGTGTGAATGTGTAGAGTGTGTATGTGTTTATTATGTGTGTATGTGTAGAGTGTGTGTGTTTTTATTATGTGTGAATGTGTAGAGTGTTTGTATGTGTTTATTATGTGTGTTCGTGTAGAGTGTGTTTGTGTGTTTATTATATGTGTATGTGTAGTGTGTGTGTGTGTGTGTTTATTATGTGTGTATGTCTAGAGTGTGTGTGTATGTAGAGTTTATTATGTGTGTATGTTTAGAATGTGTGTGTGTAGAGTTTATTATGTGTGTATGTGTAGAGTATGTGTGTGTTTATTATGTGTGAATGTGTAGAGTGTATGTGTGTTTATTATGTGTGAATGTGTAGAGTGTGTGTGTTTATTATGTGTGTATGTGTAGAGTGTATGTGTGTGTATGTGTTTATTATGTGTGTATGTGTAGAGTGTGTGCGTGTTTATTATGTGTGAACGTGTAGAGTGTGTGTGTGATTATTGTGTGTGTCCATGTAGAGTGTGTGTGTTTATTATGTGTGTATGTGTAGAGTGTGTGTGTGTATTATGTGTGAATGTGTAGAGTGTGTGTGTGTGTTTATTTTGTGTGTATGTGCAGAGTGGGTGTGTGTTTATTATGTGTGTGAATCTATAGAGTGTTAGTATGTGTTTATTATGTGTGTTCGTATAGAGTGGGTGTGTGTGTGTGTTTATTATGTGTGTATGTGTAGAGTGTATTTGTGTGTTTATTATGTGTGTATGTGTAGAGTGTGTGTGTGTGTGTTTATTATGTGTGTATGTGTAGAGTGTGTGTGTTTATTGTGTGTGTATGTGTAGTGTGTGTGTTTATTATGTGTGTATGTGTAGAGTGTGTACAGTTGCAAGAAAAAGTATGTGAACCCTTTGGAATGATATGGATTTCTGCACAAATTGGTCATAAAATGTGATCTGATCATCATCTATGTCACAACAATAGACAATCACAGTCTGCTTAAACTAATAACACACAAAGAATGAAATGTTGCCATGTTTTTATTGAACACACCATGTAAACATTCACAGTGCAGGTGGAAAAAGTATGTGAACCCTTGGATTTAATAACTGGTTGAACCTCCTTTGGCAGCAATAACTTCAACCAAACGTTTCCTGTAGTTGCAGATCAGACGTGCACAATGATCAGGTGTAATTCTTGACCATTCCTCTTTACAGAACTGTTTCAGTTCAGCAATATTCTTGGGATGTCTGGTGTGAATCGCTTTCTTGAGGTCATGCCACAGCATCTCAATCGGGTTGAGGTCAGGACTCTGACTGGGCCACTTCAGAAGGCGTATTTTCTTCTGTTTAAGCCATTCTGTTATTGATTTACTTCTATGCTTTGGGTCATTGTCCTGTTGCAACACCCATCTTCTGTTGAGCTTCAGCTGGTAGACAGATGGCCTTAAGTTCTCCTGCAAAATGTCTTGATAAACTTGGGAATTCATTTTTCCTTCAATGATAGTAATCCGTCCAGGCCCTGACGCAGCAAAGCAGCCCCAAACCATGATGCCCCCACCACCATACTTCACAGTTGGGATGAGGTTTTGATGTTGGTGTGCTGTGCCTCTTTTTCGCCACACATAGTGTTGTGTGTTTCTTCCAAACAACTCAACTTTGGTTTCATCTGTCCACAGAATATTTTGCCAGTACTGCTGTGGAACATCCAGGTGCTCTTGTGCAAACTGTAAACGTGCAGCAATGTTTTGTTTCGACAGCAGTGGCTTCCTCTGTGGTATCCTCCCATGAAATCCATTCTTGTTTAGTGTTTTACGTATTGTAGATTCGCTAACAGGGATGTTAGCATTTGCCAGTGACTTTTGTAAGTCTTTAGCTGACACCCTAGGATTCTTCTTCACCTCATTGAGCAGTCTGCGCTGTGCTCTTGCAGTCATCTTTACAGGGCGGCCACTTCTAGGGAGAGTAGAAGCAGTGCTGAACTTTCTCCATTTATAGACAATTTGTCTTACTGTGGACTGATGAACAGCAAGGCTTTTGGAGATACTTTTATAACCCTTTCCAGCTTTATGCAAGTCAAAAATTCTTAATCGTAGGTCTTCTGAGAGCTCTTTTGTGCAAGGCATCATTCACATCAGGCAATGCTTCTTGTGAAAAGCAAACCCAGAACTGGTGTGTGTTTTTTATAGGGCAGGGCAGCTGTAACCAACACCTCCAATCTCATCTCATTGATTGGACTCCAGTTGGCTGACATCTCACTCCAATTAGCTCTTGGAGATGTCATTAGTCTAGGGGTTCACATACTTTTTCCACCTGCACTGTGAATGTTTACATGGTGTGTTCAATAAAAACATGGCAACATTTAATTCTTTGTGTGTTATTAGTTTAAGCAGACTGTGATCGTCTATTGTTGTGACTTAGATGATGATCAGATCACATTTTATGACCAATTTGTGCAGAAATCCATATCATTCCAAAGGGTTCACATACTTTTTCTTGCAACTGTATGTGTTTATTATGTGTGTATGTGTAGAATGTGTGTGTGTAGAGTTTATTATGTGTGTATGTGTAGAGTATGTGTGTGTTTATTATGTGTGTGTGTGTCTGTAGAGTTTGTGTTTATTATGTGTGAATGTGTAGAGTGTGTGTGTGTTTATTATGTGTGAATGTGAAGAGTGTGTGTGTTTATTATGTGTGTATGTGTAGAGTGTATGTGTGCGTATGTGTTTATTATGTGTGTATATGTAGTGTGTGTATGTTTATTATGTGTGTATGTGTAGAGTGTGTGTGTGTGCAGAATTTATTATGTGTGTATGTGTAGAGTGTGTGTGTATGTGTTTATTATGTGTGTATGTGTAGAGTGTGTGTGTTTATTATGTGTGTATGTGTAGAGTGTGTGTGTATGTGTTTATTATGTGTGTATGTGTAGAGTGTGGGTGTTTATTATGTGTGTATGTGTAGAGTGTGTGTGTATGTGTTTATTATGTGTGTATGTGTAGAGTGTGTGTGTTTATTATGTGTGTATGTGTAGAGTGTGTGTGTATGTGATTATTGTGTGTGTTCGTGTAGAGTGTGTGTGTTTATTATGTGTGTATGTGTAGAGTGTGTGTGTTTATTATGTGTGTATGTGTAGAGTGTGTGTGTATGTGATTATTGTGTGTGTTCGTGTAGAGTGTGTGTGTGTGTTTATTATGTGTGTATGTGTAGAGTGTGTGTGTGTGTGTGTGTATTATGTGTGAATGTGTAGAGTGTGTATGTGTTTATTATGTGTGTATGTGTAGAGTGTGTGTGTTTTTATTATGTGTGAATGTGTAGAGTGTTTGTATGTGTTTATTATGTGTGTTCGTGTAGAGTGTGTTTGTGTGTTTATTATATGTGTATGTGTAGTGTGTGTGTGTTTATTATGTGTGTATGTCTAGAGTGTGTGTGTGAGTATATTATGTGTGTATGTGTAGACTGTGTTTGTTTATTATGTGTGTGTGTGTGTGTAGAGTGTGTGTTTATTATGTGTGTATGTGTAGAGTGTGTATGTGTTTATTATGTGTGTATGTGTAGAGTGTGTGTGTGTGTTTATTTTGTGTGTGTGTGTTTATTATGTGTGTATGCGTAGAGAGTGTGTGTGTGTGTGTTTATTATGTGTGAATGTGTACAGAGTGTGTGTGTGTAGAGTTTATGGGCTCCATTTAGCAACAATTCAACTGTTAAATTGCAGAAAATATTTGTCAAATTACTCACAAAATTGACACACCTAAGTTATCATTGTATCAACATTGTCAAAAGTAGCTCAAATCGATGTAAAATACTCTCCAGCGATATACCTTCATCGTAAATTGAACGTTATTTGAGCTTAATGATGCTAATTCACCTGTACATACATACTACTTCATTGATCATTCAACCAAATTAAAATTTATGAAACATTTAACTGGTGCACTCATGATTCTGATTCTTTTAAGGAATGTTAATGTGATGTTACTAGACTATAAAAAGGTGTGAAAAATGTACTAGAGATTATCATATAAAGGAGATAGATAAATACAAGTACAAGTAGATAATGTAACCATTCCTAATGACGCTTCATGGTAATATATATATATATATATATATATATATATATATATATATATATATATATATATATATATATATATATATGCTAATAATACATTGTTTGCTAGAATTTTATAAATAAACTATTTTAAGGATGCAACTAGTGCACAAAATTAAAAACCTTTTAGAACTGTACATATTCATGAACAATAATTAAATAGATTTTTTTAAACTGGGGACCATTTTATAAACTTTATGAAAAAACGAGTCACGTGATGGTGATGTGATTGAGATTGAACAAAATTCAAGAGAGATTAAAGGACCATTAAACTTGACATTTCAACAATGTATAAAGGGCTAGATTACAAGTGGAGTATTAAATTATTGTGCACGATAATTAACCAGCCATTGCAAGTGGCTGGTTATTGCTACTGCAAGCTCGCGGTAGCAATTAGTGCTTATGAAATTAACCAGAGATCAATTAAGTTAATTTTATAAATGTGCACAAAATGCCCCCAAAATACAGCCTAATGTATTTTATAAAAAAAAATAAAGATAGAAGCATCTTTATTTTTTTAATAATATTACTGCACTAGGCAGTATTTTGGGGCTAAAGTTGGTGGAAGTAGGGTGTTAATTATTCTGAAGTGTAAAGTGATATAAAATAGAAAGCATAAAATGTAAATGCAGCAGAACTGTCATATCATGCAGTGCTATATTGCACTGGGCTTGTCTCTCCTTCACATACAGAAATGCAGGGAACGCCCCTTGGATAAGTAAAGCAAAATCTGCCCTTTGAAAATTTCACTATGGATCTCGCAGTGCTGGAGGATATTTTAGAATATCTCACCTGAGCAGAGAGGTTTTGATTATCAGGGCCAGAGTGTTATCTAATAGAAGGTGGTGTTTATACAGGGTATCTATGAACTTTTATACACATGAACACGTTTGCATAAAAAAAAGCATTTATTTAATGTGCTGCACTAAACCCATTTTTTTAAATTTTATTGGGAAATTCAAAATGCATTCATGGATATGCGTTCAAATACATATAAGTGATATAAAGACATTAATTAGGTTTCATCCAAGTATTATATTCCAGCTTGTGATTAATGGTGTTCAACCAATATTTGATAGTCTTCCTTCTTGTTTATATTGTAAAGTTCTCAATTGGTAAGTCCACCAGACGATTATATCTTTTAGCAAAATTGTCTCTATTTTCCCAAACAAGGTATAAACATTCAATCTTAAAACATTAAGGGGTATATTTATCGTAGTGTGAGCGGACATGATACGATGTAGCGTATCATGTACGCTGCACATCAATAAATGCCGATAGCATATGCTGTCGGCATTTATCATTGCCCCAGCAGTTTTTGTGAACTGCTTGTGCAATGCCACCCCCTGCAGATTTGTGTCCGCTAGCCGGGGGTGTCTATCAACCTGATCATATTCGATCGGGTTGATTTCTGTCCGCAGCCTCAGAACAGGTGGACAATTTATGGAGCAGTGGTCTTTAGACTCACACAGAAACAAGGCTCGCACGGAAATGAAGGCTCGCACGGAAACAGGGGCATCAAGCTCCATACAGAGCTTGATTTATCGGCCCCTAAAACTCAGTATTTAAACTAAACATAGAACAGGTTATCTGACTCTAGTTGCTGATCTAGGTTAGCTCGCCTTATTGTACCAGTATCTTCAAATCACTCTCATCTCCACTTTATTATTTCTTTTATGTCATATTTTATAGTGTATGTGATTATTTATCAGAAACCTGGTGTTGTTTTTGTAAATTATTCCAATGTCATGGAAAAGATCTAATTGTCCCCTTTTAAAGTAATGGAATCTTTCCATTAATAGAGTTGATTCTACCATTTTCCTCCAATCTATTTCTCTTGGGATGTTTGGTGACTTCTACATTTTGGGAATCAATTGCTTTGGTGAATTAAGTAAAATTTGAAATAAGTGCTTTTTATTATTACATGTGATTAAACGTCCCTCATTCAGTAACAACATTTCTGGTGATAGATGTATCTGTGTTTGCAATACTGAGTTGATGTTTTTTGCTATCATTATCCAGAAAGGTTTTATTTTCTCACAGTGCCACCATATATGTACGGGATCTCCTCTTATTCCGCAATCTCTCCAACATCTATCAGTTGCTGTTGGGAACATGTATTTAATTCTATATTGGGTCCAATACCATCTCATCATGATTTTGATGTTTATCTCTAGGGCTTTGGCTGAATGTGCAGATTTAGTTAGTGTTCTAAGTCTTGCTTTGCAAGCTTTCTCAGGTGCTTGAGCTCCCAAATCTCTCTCCCATCCCTTAACATACCCTGGGATTGTCGGATTTCTACCATTCATTATTCATTTATATAGGGTGGATATGAGTTTTTTAGGTGAAGGTTCTTTTGTACAAATTTGTTCAAAAGTTGTAAGAGTTTGTGTCAAGTTGTTTTTGCTTTTATGTGTGTAAATGAAATGTGACATTTGGTGATATCTGATCCAAGGTTTCAGATATCTATTATTTAAATGTTCAATTTGATCTTTTGGTAGTGGTCTGCCTTCTTGAGTCACAAGGTATATGGGGATATAATGTAAATATCTGATTGGAGTTCCTATTTGGCCTTCCTTGCCTGCTGGGAATTCTGTTAGGTTGAGTATAGGTGTAAGTGGAGAGTATTTTGTTGTTACTGTGGGTTGCTTTTTACGTATTCGTGTTTAATCTAGCCATGTGTCATTTACAATTGAGGGTGTAGAAATCGTGGTTTTATGTGCTTTTTCAGGACTCCAACAGTGTGCTCCTAAATGTGAAGTGTCTGATAGGTGCGTTTCTAATTGTACCCATCTTTTGCAGGACTCAGAGGTATGTGTTGACAATTCTACTACCCTTTGAAAGGATATAGCTTGTTTGTATGCCAGAAGATCCGGAACACCCAGCCCTTCCTCCGCTGTTAATCTATATAATATCTGTTTGAATAATCTGGGAGGCCTGCGTCTCCAAATGTAATCATTTATAATGTTTTGCAGCCTGTGAACAGTTCCTGCGATTGGCAGGATTTGTAACAAGTAAAGCGCTTTGGGTAGGAGTGTCATTTTGACTGCCTGTATTCTACCTATGCATGAAAGATATTTTTGGAGCCACTCAGATGTGAGTTGTTGAAACTCTTCTACTAGTTTGCTATAATTGAGTTTGTGTAGTAGTGTAGTGTTAGGAGTAATATGTATGCCTAGATACTTTAAAGATGTTTTTTGGATTTGAAATGGGCTGATTTGCATTATGTAATTTATTATGTTAAGATAGATATTGATAGGGAGTAATTCTGATTTACTAAGGTTAACTGAGAAATTGGAGGCTTGGCCAAATTGTTTCAGCTCATCCAGCACCACAGAGAGATGTCAACGGATCTAATAGAGACATTAAGACATCATCTGCAAACATTACCAATTTGTATGTTTGCTCTTTAATTTGTAGTCCTCTAATATTGGGATTTAGTCTTATTTTGATAGCGAGAGGTTCTAGTAATAAGGTAAACAACAAAGGGGACAAGGGGCAACCTTGTCTAGATCCATTACGAATTTCGAATGGCTCAGACAGGCACCCGTTAACTTTGATTTGTGTCATAGGATTTTGATATAAGGCCATAATTTGTTCAATAAAACTAATTGGGAATCCAAAATGTAAAAGAGTAGATTGCAGGAAGGTCCAATCTATGTGATCGACTGCCCTCTCTGCATCTGTAGATACAAATATGGCTTGTTTTTTTCTGAGAGGAAGTGTATTCCAACAGATCTAATACTTTTATGGTGTTATCTTTAGCCTCTCTCTGCGGTACAAATCCAACCTGATCTTGGTGAATTATGTGCGGAAGTATGTAGTTCATACGCGTTGCCAAAACTTTGGCATATAATTTGAAATCCACGTTTAGTAGGAATATCGGCCTACAATTAGCAGGGGAATTAAGGATTACCAGGTTTAGGCAAAACAGATACATGCGCCTGCAGCATTGTGTCTGGAAAGTGAATTAGTTGTAGGATATTATTAAATAGTTAGGTAAGGTGAGGAATTATCTGGTTTATGAATGTTTGGTAATATGTTCCAGAGAAGCCATCTGGGCCAGGTGACTTATTAGGTTATAGATTTTGAATAGCCTCTCTGATTTATTTTTCTGAAATGGGCTGAGTGAGCTTAGTTTTTAATTCTGGAGGTATAGTTGGGACAGGGATCTCATGTAAATATTTTTCGCATAATTTTCTATGTGATTCCTCATCTTTGTTAGGAAAGAGATTATACAAGTTGTTATAGAACTGTTTAAATAAATTTGCAATATTTGCTGTGTCTTCAATAGGAGATCCATTGGTATTATTTAATGAGTGTATATATGATTTAAGTTTTTTTTTTTTAAAGTTTTTGCTGACATTCTGCCCGCTTTGTTACTTTCATTTTAATTTTTTTGCTGGGTGAATAAAGGTTGTCATTGTGCTTTAATGTTGAGAAGCTTATTTACCCGTTCTCTATAGTCATTTAGCTGTGTTAGTATAGTGTTATCCGTGGGATGTCTTTTATGTAGGTAGTCTAGATTGACTATATTTTGGGCAAGAGTGGAGTATTCTAGCCTATCTTATTTGTTCTTGTTTGCCTTTAATTTTATGAATTCCCCTCATCCTCATATTACTTTTGTGAGATTCCCAAAGTACACCCATGTTTACCTCTTGGTTAGGGTGACCATATTGCTGCTTTAAAAAGGAAAATATATGAAAAATACATATGTCAGGGCTATTTTCAGGGCTGTTTAAAGAAATGTTTTGTATAAGAACCCTGTCATATGTATTTTTAATATGTGTCCCTTTTGAAAGCAGCAATATGGTCAGCTTACCCTTGGTTATTGTTAATATCAAAAAAGATATCTATTTGCTCTTTGCGTTTTTGTTTATTTTTGTTGTCTAAGGGCTCCATGTACTAAGCAGTCAGCGAGCTACCCGCAACAAATCTCGCGTCAAAATTCGCAAACTGATATGTACAAAGCCGTCAATTATGTTAAAACTCGCATCTTTAAAATTGCGAGCGTACTTATCCGCCAAACCTCGCTACCGCTCCATTTTTCACTGTAATTAGACACATTTGACCACCAACTCGCCAAAAACGAATGTACTAAAAAATCTATTTGTCCGCTCGCTACAATTTCCGCTCCCACCTCGTTATTTTTGCCTCGCCACCTTTTAGGTGGCGGGCAAGGTACAAAACAATAGGAAAGTCAATCTAGACGCCAGTCTAGACATATATAAAAGGCAGTAATATCAGCATTGTACTTACAGCATAACTGGCGTCTAATTTGTCTCTCATTTCCATGTACATAAATTGCGCCCAATTTGTCGACTGTAATTAAAGAGTAATCTATTTAAATTTGTATTGTATAGTTGTCAATCTTTATAATTATTTTTATATTAATATTTATATATTATCAGATCCAGATGAAGCCATATCCAAATTGTAAATAAATATTACAAAAATAACGCTCTGTTATCACTCTTCAAAAAATTTTGAACAATAATAAAGTTGTTTAGATAAGTTGAACTTTTATAGGAGCAAAATTCTATTCCCGCGACTACTATGATGTTCGTGACACCTTGCATGTCACGTGTTAATAATTGGCCAGATAATTCAACTGAAAGTTAAGTACATCAACTTAGTCGCTGCGAGCGAGGCGTCAAATTTATCAACAATCCGCAACTGCTCGCGGCGGGCTAGACTTGTCTATTTATTGGGGGAATATTAGTACATAGCGACAGCGGACACCATTTCGCCCGCGGCGAGTAACGGCGAGTTTATCCGCGTCTACAATGACGGATGAATTGACGGCTTAGTACATGGAGCCCTAAGAGAATGGAATCATCCAATTTCCAGTTAAAACTTTTTAAAGGAATAGAAGGCCACCAGATGTCACAAGTGGACATTGAGTGATCTGACCAAGTTGTGTGTTTGATATGTGCATTAGATGGTCTACCAGAATGTAGTCTAGTCTAGAGTAACTTTTCTGGTGATGTGAAAAAAACGTTTAATTTTTTTTGTGGATTAAGGTATCTCCATGTATCATGGAGGGTAAGGAGTCAAAGATTTTGCAATATAGATAATAGTGCCCCTTGGGAAACTCTGGAATGGGTCGTGGAGCAATCCATGACAGGATTTAGCATTTTAGTCTCCTGCTAAGATCAAAGGTCCCCTTATCAGCGGAATTATTCTAGAGGCAAATTTTTGAACAAAAATGTCTTGATTTTTATTTGGCACGTAGAGGCTAACTATAGTTATTGGCTTGCCATACAAAAGGCCTATAATACAAATATATTGTCTCTCTTTATTCTTATCTGATTTCAATAGTGTGAAGGGTAAAGATTTATTGATTAAAATGCTAACACCATTGTTTTTTTTTTTTAAAGGATTTGAGCTATGATAATTTTGTATATAGTGCAGTGATAGATATTTGGGTATGTTTCTTGTTTTGAAATGCTTCTCTTGAAGCATGATTATGTCTTCCCCCCCCCCATTGCGTATATCTTGTAGTGCCATTTGTCTTTTGTTTGGACAGTTAAATCCCTTCACATTTTGTGTTATTAAGGTTACCACATTCTTTATGGTATCAGATATCTGATGAGTGAGAAGATTACAAAGGGGCATTTTGTGAGAGGAGAATAGTATAAGAGCTTAGTTTTGGTATTTTGAGAAAACCTGTTCATTAAATATAACCTACAACTTTATAACTAGCATGAGAGAAACAATTATGAGCCATAATTGGTAAAGTAACAATAATTGAGGATACACATCATCCTTCGCATGTAAATCTATTAAATTTAACAGGAATAATATTTGTATACCTTCTTAAACTAAATTCTGAACTGGGAAAGAGAGCAATCTGTGTTTAGCTCAGGTTGTGATTAGCTCCTGTCCCCAGTTGTAGAAGAGCTATATAAACTCGCCCTGAAGGAAAGAAGAAGAGTACTTAATTCTAATACATGTCTACATAATTTTTCAAACATATCATTTACTTTTTAATAAAGGATATAGAATTCTTTTGCTCAGGTGCCATTAGTTGGTGATCTGGCTGCTTGCTTGCAAAGTTTTTTGGCTTGTGATTGTTGCCACTCAGGTCTCTATGGCAGTGGAGCAAGATCCTGATGTAGAGACTTGGATTCTGCTTCTGTTGGATATTGATAGGTGTAGGTTCAGATAACGCCAAAACCTTGCATATTTTAGGGATGTCATCTGGTGTTTTACAGACTATTCGCTTGCCTTTCTAATTGATCAGTAGGTAAAATGGAAAGCGCCACCTGTATGCAATATTTTTTCTTCTGAGCATTGTTGTGAGATGTGACAGATCCTTTCTCTTTGTAGAGTTCGGATTGTTAAATCCAAGAATATCTGCAGGTCTGCATTGTCATATTGGATAGGTTGCTTTTGTCTTGCAACTTTCATGATGTCTTCTTTAACGGAATATTTTGTAATTTTGACAATAATGACCCTTGGTGGTTGGGTTTCCATGGGTTTGGGACGTAGGGTTCTGTGACCTCTGTCTATTTTGACTATATCTGATGAATTATCTTCTTTCAAGTAGGCCTTGTAGATACCACTCTATGTCAGGAGCTGTGATGGTCTCAGGTACCCCTCGAATTCTGATGTTTTGTCTCCGGCTGCGGTTTTCGATGTCATCATTTCTATTATCCAGCTCTTGGATTGTTTCATCTATTTGTTGCATTTGGGAATATACTGTGGAAATAGCTGTATTATGAGTGTCTTGGTCTGTTTCTATTTTTTCAATTATATGGCCCATCTCTATGATGTCTTTTCATTTCTGCAGGAATAAAGATCAACTGCACATCATATAACTTCTGGAGGTTGCAGCAGCCCCTCCTACTTTACCTCTAAGAACGGCTGGTGTGTGAAGTAATAATTTTCCCTCTCTGTTCATTGCTACTGGTGTTTTACTGTCCCTGACCCCTTAAGTCAGCTCTAGATTGGTGCTGTTAAATTAAAAAATAAAAAATAAGTTGCAGGAAGCAGTAACAGGATGCTTCAGCATCATTCCTGCCTGTGAAATATTTATGACAGTAAAGTGCAGCCGGGGCTGGGAAATCCAGATCTGTTATCTGCTGCAAGTTGTAAGAGGTCAGATTTCTGCTACCTCTTCTTTTGATTTGTTTATTACTTTGTTAAAATCTCTTTTTAGGCACATGTGACAGGCAGTGTATGAGTGAATATTGCTCTTTTTCATATTTTCTTTTGTATGTGTTAATACAGTAGTAATATTATTACATTATATTTTTTAACATCACTGCACCTATTTCCTTGATATAAATGAGTCCCCTCAACTAAGGAATTTTGTTAGTGGTTTATTGCTTCTTCTTTTTTTCTTCATGGGAAGCATATGGGAAAATTCTTCTATGTGTGTATGTATGTATATATATATATATATATATATATATATATACATACACAATACAAACACACATACATCCAGAAGTGTGTGTGTGTATACAGTATATACCGTATCCCACAAAAGTGAGTACACTCCTCACATTTTTGTAAATAATTTATTATATCTTTTCATGTGACAACACTGAAGAAATGACACTTTGCTACAATGTAAAGTAGTGAGTGTACAGCCTGTATAACAGTGTAAATTTGCTGTCCCCTCAAAATAATATAACACACAGCCATTAATGTCTTAACCTTTGGCAACAAAAGTGAGTACTCCACTAGGATCTTTTCCAGATAAGCCCCGCCAAAAAGTTAAGCCCCGCCACCCAAAAAATGTGTTCATTTAAACTTCTTACTTTGTAAAATCACTCATTGAAACCTATAAAATTGTATGTCTGGTTGCTTGAAATTCTGAGTGGTTCCTAAAACAGAATTTAATTTGCAAATGCCTAGATTGGTTTATTTTTAAAGCGTACATAGTTTCTATACTTATTAGCTGTCCGGAAAAGATCCAGCATATTGCAGCTGTCCAAAAAAATAATAATTTATATTTTCAACTTCAACTTAGAATATAACATATATATCATAACACATTATGTAATACTTGTAAACACATTGGAAAGAGAACATCTGTATATCAATTTCATATGTCACTTGCAATAAGCAAAACGTTTGTGTTCAAATTCAAACTTTACTCCTTATGCCATAAATTACAAACCCTGTTCGCAACTTCGCAGATACGGGGCAAACTTGTCAGGAACACTTGCACATTTGAGCGTCTGACTGGTAGATATCAACCCCTTACTGTCAGTGGAAATATTAACCATCCGACTGCCAGAGATGTTACAGAATGAATTGCTGTCTCCTAAACCACACAATGAATTTGGGATTAATAACATATACAACGCACTTGTCTGTGCAGACCACGAAAAGATAAAAAAAAAAATCATTCATATTTCGTGTTGCAAAACATCAGGAAACCCACAGTCCTGGCTTCTGACAGAGCAAATTTGTGCGTTAAGAGGGAACAGGAAGTAAGAAGGCACCAGTGGCGGGGCTTAACTTTTCGCGCGTGCACGTTTTGCATTAGTGGCGGGGCTTATCTGGAAAAGATCCCACCACTAAGTGGAAATGTCCAAATTGGGCCCAAAGTGTCAATATTTTGTGTGGCCACCATTATTTTCCAGCACTGCCGTAACCCTCTTGGGCATGGAGTTCACCAGAGCTTCACAGGTTGCCACTGGAGTCCTCTTCCACTCCTCCATGATGACATCACAGAGCTGTTGGATGTAAGAGACCTTGCACTCCCCCACCTTCCATTTGAGAATGCCCCACAGATGCTCAATAGGGTTTAGGTCATGCTTGGCCAGTTCATTGCCTTTATCCTCAGCTTCTTTAGCAAGGCAGTGGTTGTCTTAGAGGTGTGTTTAGGGTCTTATCATGTTGGAATACTGCCCCATGGCCCAGTCTCTGAAGGAAGGGGATCATGCTCTGCTTCAGTATGTCACAGTACATGTTGGCATTCATTATTATTATTATTATCAGGTATTTGTAGAGCGCCAACAGATTCCGCAGCACTGTAAACATAGTCGGTGTACAGGATAGCTTTTGTAGGGGTCAAGTGGGTAGAGGGCCCTGCCGAGAGTTTCACTGTTGTAGTCGGCTCTTATGAAGCAATCTGTAAACAGCTGGGCCCATAGGCTTACATTCTAAGGGGTTCAAGGGGAAAGCAATGGAGTTAGGAAAGGTTAGTGTTGGTTGTATGCATCCCTGAATAGTAGAGTTTTTAGGGAGTGCTTGAAGCTGTTAAAACTAGAGGAGAGTCTTATGGAGTGAGGCAGGGAATTCCACAAGATGGGGGCCAGTCTGGAGAAGTCCTGTAAACGGGAATGTGAGGAAGTAACAAGACAGGAGGAGAGGAGGAGATCCTGAGCTGATCGAAGGGGACAGGAGGGAGAGTATCTAGAGACAAGTTCTGAGATGTAGGGGGAAGCAGTGCAGGTGAGAGCTTTATATGTCAGAGTGAGGATTTTATGTTTAATCCTAGAGGCAAGAGGAAGCCAGTGAAGGGATTGGCAGAGAGGTGCAGCAGATGAAGAGCGACGAGTAAGGAAGATGAGCCTGGCAGAGGCATTCATAATAGACTGTAAAGGAGCTATGCGGCAGCTAGGTAGACCAGAGAGGACGGTGTTGCAGTAGTCGAGGTGGGAAAGGATGAGAGAGTGGATTAAAATCTTGGTTATATCTTGTGTAAGGAAATGTCTAATTTTAGCAATGTTTTTAAGGTGGAAGCGGCAGGCATTAGCTAAGGACTGAATGTGAGGAGTGAAGGAAAGATCTGAGTCAAGTGTGACCCCAAGACATCGGGCGTGCGGGGTAGGGGTAATGATGGAATTATCAACAGTTATAGAAATTTTGGGGGTGGAGACATTGGAAGAAGGGGGAAAAATAAGGAGTTCAGTTTTGGAGAGATTTAGCTTAAAGTAGTGAGAGGACATCCAAGATGAGATGTGAGAAAGACAGTTAGTGACACAGGTTAGTAAGGAAGGAGATTGGTCTGGTGCAGAGAGGTAGATTTGGGTGTCATCAGCATACAAATGGTATTGAAACCCATGGGACTTTATTAAGGAACCTAGTGATGATGTGTAGATTGAAAAGAGAAGGGGACCAAGGACAGAGCCTTGAGGTACCCCAACAGAAAGTGGTAACGGGGCAGAGGATGCTCCGGAGAAGGCTACATTAAATGTACGGTTAGTCAGATAGGAAGAGAACCATGAGAGAGCTGTGTCGCAGATGCCGAAGGATTGGAGGGTTTGGAGCAGAAGAGGGTGGTCAACAGTGTCAAAGGCTGCAGACAGGTCAAGGAGGATAAGCAGAGAGAAGTGGTCTTTGGATTTTGCTGTAAGTAGGTCATTGGTAACCTTGACAATTGCTGTCTCTGTAGAGTGATGGGAACGAAATCCAGATTGCAGTGGGTCAAGAAGAGAGTTTAGTGTAAGGAAATGGGATAGACGTGAGTAAACTAGCTTTTCGAGGAGCTTTGAGGCAAAATGGAGTAGGGAAATAGGACAGTAGTTGGAAGGGGAGGTTGGATCGAGGGAAGGTTTTTTGAGTATAGGTGTGACCAGCTGTAAGGATTCCAGTCCTGCTTTTACCTTTTGCTTCAACTCACCTCCCTCACCTGTACTTAAGGCATCACCACGCCCCAAACAAGTGCTTAGTTGTTGAGTATTGTTTGCTAAAATCAGTGCTCTGTTTCTTATAAGCTAAATCATATTAAGAAAGATTTATTTTTTCTACTTCAACTTTTGGATTACAAATACCAGCTGCAGTTTGGTCTCATTAAGGACTGATAACAACTAGTTACATTTCAACCTGAAGCGGACTATTGCAAGAAGTAATAATCTGTCTCAACTTAACATCTCTACAGGAATTGCTACTTGTTACCAACAAACGGATTCTACTTACTACCGCTACGGAATTTGTATCACTTCTACTTCCCTTTGGAAGCCTAATCTAACAGCAAATTCAAATGTCATGTTTTCTCTTGAACATTTCTAAACTAACTTTGTCTCTGAAATACTTCTAACATTTGCAACGTATGTTTCATGATAATGTTATAACCATTCTTTGATTCATTCCCATACCGGACAGTAACGGACTTTCTGTGACGTCACACAGCTTCACATATCTCAGCGTGTCACACAGCTTCTCACAACTCAGCGTGACTCACAGCTCTCAATACACTCGCTGGTCTGCGTTCAGTTATCCACGCTGCAAACATTATTCAGTGTGCTGTGTCTCGCAGCAGGTCACGCCCCTGTCAGCACCTGCAGTTTGTCTATCTCATGTCTCTCACATTTCAGTGGTTATTTCAGTGAATTCTATCTCTCCTATATGGGCTTGAACTATGCAAAAGTCAAAAGTTGTTATTAATACTAATACTTATTTTCAGTCTCATATCAGGGGTGTCCAAACTTTGCTCTCCAGAGGTTTTAGAACTACATTTCCGATGATGCTCAGCCAGCATTTTATCTAGCTGAGCATCATGGGAAATGTAGTTCCAAAACCTCTGGAGAGCAAAGTTTGGACACCCCTGACTTATATGGTATAACAACAATATATAACCATATAAAGTCTTACTGCATTTCCTTATAAAAATCACTCTGAGTAAATACAGTCTATGCTGATATAATAGCCTGTACTCCAGTTGTGAAACATATATAATTTATTTAAACTCTGCAGTTGTGATTCAAATAAGCAAGGAACCTGATATCAGCGCATGTTTTAGAGATGAGGGAAATATACCAGTGCTAAGGGAGAAGTTGAAAATGTGTGTGAGTATGGGGGTGAGGGTAGAAGAGAGGGAGGGGAGTAGCTGTGAGGGGATGGGGTCGAGGGGACAGGTAATGAGGTGGGAGGACAGTATAAGGGCAGAAACGTTGTCCTCATTAACAGGGGCAAAAGAGCTGCATTTCTGGATATTTGGGTTTTGGGTGATTGTTAGCTTTTGAGGGGGTGGGAGATTGGAAGTATGTTGAGATCTGATTTCACTTCTGATGGAGTCAATTTTGTTGTTGAAGTGGCTGGCAAAATCTTGAGCTGAGAGAGAGGTTGTGTTAGGAGGTGGGGGTGGGCTGAGAAGAGTGTTGAACATGGAGAACAGAAGTTTAGGGTTAGAGGAAAGAGTAGAGATGAGATTAGAGAAATATTGTTGCTTATAAAGATTAAGGGCAGAATAGTAGGAGTTCAGGATGAACTGTAGCTCCCAGTGCCGGCAGCACTTATGCAGGCCCAGACCATGACACTCCCACTACAATGCTTGACTGTAAGCAAGACACACTTGCCTTTGTACTCCTCACCTGGTTGCCGCCACACACGCTTGACACCATCTGAACCAAATAAGTTTATCTTGGTCTCATCGGACCACAGGACATGGTTTCAGTAATCCATGTCCTTAGTCTGCTTGTCTTCAGCAAACTGTTTGCGGGCTTTCTTGTGCATCATCTTTAGAAGAGGCTTTCTTCTGGGACGACAGCCATGCTGACCAATTTGATGCAGTGTGTGGTGTATGGTCTGAGCACTGACAGGCTGACCCCCCCATCCCTTCAACCTATGCAGCAATGCTGTCAGCACTCAAATGTGTATTTACCAAAGACAACCTCTGGATATGACACTGAGCATGTGCACTCAACTTCTTTGGTCCATCTTGGTGAGGCTTGTTCTGAGTGGAACCTGTCCCGTGAAACCGCTGTATGGTCTTACCCATCGTGCTGCAGGTCAGTTTCGGGGTCTTGGCAATCTTCTTATAGCCTAGGCCATCTTTATGTAAAGCAACAAATCTTTTTTTCAGATCCTCAGAGAGTTATTTGCCATGAGGTGCCATGTTGAACTTCCAGTGACCAGTATGAGAGAGTATGAGAGCGATAACACCAAATTTAACACACCTGCTCCCCATTCACACCTGAGACCTTGTAACACTAATGAGTCACGTGACACGGGGGAGGGAAAATGGCTAATTGGGCCCAATTTGGACATAGGGGTGTACTCACTTTTGTTGCCAACGGTTTAGACATTAATGGTTGTTTGAGAGTCTGTGTCAGTGTGTTGTATGAAAATGTGTGTGCTGTGTGTGTTGTTTGAGAGTGTGTGTGTTGTATGAGAGTGTGTGTGCTGTTTGAGAGTGTGTGCGCACTGTGTTGTATGAGAGTGTGTGTGTTTGAGAGTGTGTGTGCTGGGTGTGTTGTATGAGTATGTGTGTGTTGTTTGAGAGTCTGTGTGTGCTGTATGAGAGTGTGTGTGCTGTGTGTGTTGTATGAGTGTGTGTGTTGTTTGAGAGTGAGTGTGCTGTGTGTGTTGTATGAGAGAGTGTGTGTTGTATGAGAGTGTGTGTGTTGTTTGAAAGTGTGTATGCTGTGTGTGTTGTATGACAGTGTTTGTGTTGTTTGAGAGCCTATGGCCTAGATTTGGAGTTCGGCGGTAAAAGGGCTGTTAACGCTCCGCGGGTTTTTTTCTGGCCGCACCATAAATTTAACTCTGGTATCGAGAGTTCAAACAAATGCTGCGTTAGGCTCCAAAAAAGGAGCGTAGAGCATATTTACCGCAAATGCAACTCTCGATACCAGAGTTGCTTACGGACGCGGCCGGCATCAAAAACGTGCTCGTGCACGATTCTCCCATAGGAAACAATGGGGCAGTTTGAGCTGAAAAAAAACCTAACACCTGCAAAAAAGCAGCGTTCAGCTCTTAACGCAGCCCCATTGTTTCCTATGGGGAAACACTTCCTACGTCTGCACCTAACACTCTAACATGTACCCCGAGTCTAAACACCCCTAACCTTACACTTATTAACCCCTAATCTGCCGCCCCCGCTATCGCTGACCCCTGCATTACACTTTTAACCCCTAATCTGCCGCTCCGTAAACCGCCGCCACCTACGTTATCCCTATGTACCCCTAATCTGCTGCCCTAACATCGCCGACCCCTATGTTATATTTATTAACCCCTAATCTGCCCCCCACAACGTTGCCGACACCTGCCTACACTTATTAACCCCTAATCTGCCGAGCGGACCTGAGCGCTACTATAATAAAGTTATTAACCCCTAATCCGCCTCACTAACCCTATCATAAATAGTATTAACCCCTAATCTGCCCTCCCTAACATCGCCGACACCTACCTTCAATTATTAACCCCTAATCTGCCGACCGGAGCTCACCGCTATTCTAATAAATGTATTAACCCCTAAAGCTAAGTCTAACCCTAACACTAACACCCCCCTAAGTTAAATATAATTTTTATCTAACGAAATAAATTAACTCTTATTAAATAAATGATTCCTATTTAAAGCTAAATACTTACCTGTAAAATAAATCCTAATATAGCTACAATATAAATTATAATTATATTATAGCTATTTTAGGATTAATATTTATTTTACAGGCAACTTTGTAATTATTTTAACCAGGTACAATAGCTATTAAATAGTTAAGAACTATTTAATAGTTACCTAGTTAAAATAATAACAAATTTACCTGTAAAATAAATCCTAACCTAAGATATAATTAAACCTAACACTACCCTATCAATAAAATAATTAAATAAACTACCTACAATTACCTACAATTAACCTAACACTACACTATCAATAAATTAATTAAACACAATTGCTACAAATAAATACAATTAAATAAACTATCTAAAGTACAAAAAATAAAAAAGAACTAAGTTACAGAAAATAATAAAATATTTACAAACATAAGAAAAATATTACAACAATTTTAAACTAATTACACCTACTCTAAGCCCCCTAATAAAATAACAAAGCCCCCCAAAATAAAAAATTCCCTACCCTATTCTAAAATACAAATATTACAAGCTCTTTTACCTTACCAGCCCTGAACAGGGCCCTTTGCGGGGCATGCCCCAAGAATTTCAGCTCTTTTGCCTGTAAAAAAAAACATACAATACCCCCCCCCCAACATTACAACCCACCACCCACATACCCCTAATCTAACCCAAACCCCCCTTAAATAAACCTAACACTAATCCCCTGAAGATCTTCCTACCTTGTCTTCACCATACCAGGTTCACCGATCCGTCCTGGCTCCAAGATCTTCATCCAACCCAAGTGGGGGTTGGCGATCCATAATCCGGTGCTCCAAAGTCTTCCTCCTATCCGGCAAGAAGAGGACATCCGGACCGGCAAACATCTTCTCCAAGCGGCATCTTCTATCTTCTTCCATCCGATGACGACCGGCTCCATCTTGAAGACCTCCAGCGCGGATCCATCCTCTTCTTCCGACGACTAGACGACGAATGACGGTTCCTTTAAGGGACGTCATCCAAGATGGCGTCCCTCGAATTCCGATTGGCTGATAGGATTCTATCAGCCAATCGGAATTAAGGTAGGAATTTTCTGATTGGCTGATGGAATCAGCCAATCAGAATCAAGTTCAATCCGATTGGCTGATCCAATCAGCCAATCAGATTGAGCTCGCATTCTATTGGCTGATCGGAACAGCCAATAGAATGCGAGCTCAATCTGATTGGCTGATTGGATCAGCCAATCGGATTGAACTTGATTCTGATTGGCTGATTCCATCAGCCAATCAGAAAATTCCTACCTTAATTCCGATTGGCTGATAGAATCCTATCAGCCAATCGGAATTCGAGGGACGCCATCTTGGATGACGTCCCTTAAAGGAACCGTCATTCGTCGTCTAGTCGTCGGAAGAAGAGGATGGATCCGCGCTGGAGGTCTTCAAGATGGAGCCGGTCGTCATCGGATGGAAGAAGATAGAAGATGCCGCTTGGAGAAGATGTTTGCCGGTCCGGATGTCCTCTTCTTGCCGGATAGGAGGAAGACTTTGGAGCACCGGATTATGGATCGCCAACCCCCACTTGGGTTGGATGAAGATCTTGGAGCCAGGACGGATCGGTGAACCTGGTATGGTGAAGACAAGGTAGGAAGATCTTCAGGGGATTAGTGTTAGGTTTATTTAAGGGGGGTTTGGGTTAGATTAGGGGTATGTGGGTGGTGGGTTGTAATGTTGGGGGGGGGGTATTGTATGTTTTTTTTTACAGGCAAAAGAGCTGAAATTCTTGGGGCATGCCCCGCAAAGGGCCCTGTTCAGGGCTGGTAAGGTAAAAGAGCTTGTAATATTTGTATTTTAGAATAGGGTAGGGAATTTTTTATTTTGGGGGGCTTTGTTATTTTATTAGGGGGCTTAGAGTAGGTGTAATTAGTTTAAAATTGTTGTAATATTTTTCTTATGTTTGTAAATATTTTATTATTTTCTGTAACTTAGTTCTTTTTTATTTTTTGTACTTTAGATAGTTTATTTAATTGTATTTATTTGTAGCAATTGTGTTTAATTAATTTATTGATAGTGTAGTGTTAGGTTAATTGTAGGTAATTGTAGGTAGTTTATTTAATTATTTTATTGATAGGGTAGTGTTAGGTTTAATTATATCTTAGGTTAGGATTTATTTTACAGGTAAATTTGTTATTATTTTAACTAGGTAACTATTAAATAGTTCTTAACTATTTAATAGCTATTGTACCTGGTTAAAATAATTACAAAGTTGCCTGTAAAATAAATATTAATCCTAAAATAGCTATAATATAATTATAATTTATATTGTAGCTATATTAGGATGTATTTTACAGGTAAGTATTTAGCTTTAAATAGGAATTATTTATTTAATAAGAGTTAATTTATTTCGTTAGATAAAAATTATATTTAACTTAGGGGGGTGTTAGTGTTAGGGTTAGACTTAGCTTTAGGGGTTAATACATTTATTAGAATAGCGGTGAGCTCCGGTCGGCAGATTAGGGGTTAATAATTGAAGGTAGGTGTCGGCGATGTTAGGGAGGGCAGATTAGGGGTTAATACTATTTATGATAGGGTTAGTGAGGCGGATTAGGGGTTAATAACTTTATTATAGTAGCGCTCAGGTCCGCTCGGCAGATTAGGGGTTAATAAGTGTAGGCAGGTGTCGGCGACGTTGAGGGGGGCAGATTAGGGGTTAATAAATATAACATAGGGGTCGGCGATGTTAGGGGTAGCAGATTAGGGGTACATAGGGATAACGTAGGTGGCGGCGATTTGCGGTCGGAAGATTAGGGGTTAATTATTTTAAGTAGCTTGCGGCGACGTTGTGGGGGGCAAGTTAGGGGTTAATAGATATAATACAGGGGTCGGCGGTGTTAGGGGCAGCAGATTAGGGGTACATAAGTATAACGTAGGTGGCGGTCGGCAGATTAGGGGTTAAAAATTTTAATCGAGTGGCGGCGATGTGGGGGGACCTCGGTTTAGGGGTACATAGGTAGTTTATGGGTGTTAGTGTACTTTAGGGTACAGTAGTTAAGAGCTTTATAAACCGGCGTTAGCCAGAAAGCTCTTAACTCCTGCTATTTTCAGGCGGCTGGAATCTTGTCGTTAGAGCTCTAACGCTCACTGCAGAAACGACTCTAAATACCGGCGTTAGGAAGATCCCATTGAAAAGATAGGCTACGCAAATGGCGTAGGGGGATCTGCGGTATGGAAAAGTCGCGGCTGTAAAGTGAGCGTTAGACCCTTTAATCACTGACTCCAAATACCAGCGGGCGGCCAAAACCAGCGTTAGGAGCCTCTAACGCTGGTTTTGATGGCTACCGCCGAACTCTAAATCTAGGCCTATGTGTGTTAAAGAAAATGGGCTAGCAAAACACTACAGGCATGTTGAACTGCATGCATCTCATACCATTTTCTCCCTGAGAGAAGGGAGAGAAAAGAAGGGAAGAAAAGGGAGATAAAGGAAAGAAAGGAGGGAGAGAGAGAAAAGTGGGGAGGGGGAGGAGAAAAGCGGGGAGGAAAGAAGGGAGGGAACGAAAGGAGTGAAAGATGGGAGTGAGGGAAGGAAAGAAGGGAGGGAGGGTGGGAGGGAGGGAGGAAGGAAGGGAAAGAAAAAAAAGGAGGGAGTTGAGGGAGGGAGTTGAGTGAGGAAGGGAGGGATAGAAAAAGGGAAAGGAGGGAGGGAGAAAGGGAAAGAAGGGAAAGAGGAAGGGAGGGAAAGAAGAATACACTATTAAACACTCAGTGCCCTTCACATGCAACAACATACAGTAATTACCATTATTCAAGTAATGAAACTTTATAAGTGTCCATTTACTATTTACTCCATGGGTTCATGAATGCAGAGAAAACTAGCTGTTAGTAGCTAACATACATTATCTCTGAGAGTTTATGATTAGACATCACAAGCAGATCTAAGCAGTGCACAGACACATCCAGTCTTTTAGTTACTAAGACCTGCAATAAGCACTGCACTCGCAGACCAGGTCTTCTCCTCCAGCCTCACCTTGTAAGCATATCCCCGGGAAAGTTTCTCACCAAGAACGCTTCCACTGCAAAAATGCCAGCTGCTCTAAATGAAGCAATGGTTAAAAGGAGCACTGCCTGTGAAGAGCGACCTTAATCAGTGCACGTACCTTGTCTTCTCTGTAAAAGCCTGCACTTTATCGCTCACTGTACTGTGTGCTGACATTTAGATAGAGGATAGGGCAGATGTGCTGCCCCTCCCAAATCTGCTGCCCTAGGCACCAGCCTTGTTGGCCTAGGCCATAATACACCCCTGGTTATATGAGAGTGTGTGTGCTGTGTGTGTTGTATGAGAGTGTGTGTGCGCTATGTGTGTTATATGAGAGTGTGTGTGCTGTGTGTGTTGTATGAGAGTGTGTGTGTTGTTTGAGAATCTGTGGGGTCTATTTATCAAAGCGTCAATCTCACCGCATTCGCCGGTGTCAATACGCTCGCCAGACATCGCTGCCGCGGATCTGAATACAATCCTCTTATTTAGCAAAAAAGCTGTCAAAAACACATGCATCAAGTAAGGTGCGAAGAGCATCGGACTGTTGTTAACTAACAGTCATCGATGACGCGAATATTCAGGTTTTTCACAACTTTATTTTTACCATTTCATTACTGTCCATGAACAAGCACATTTCTCTAAAGCTAATCTTTTATTTCCCAACTCTTAATGTCCAAGAAATAGATATATAGATTTATACCTCAACAAACAATATCTCATAGAAAGTTATTGTTATATTGATTTGTTATACAAAAAATATGTTATATGATACTTTCACAAAAATTAATGTGTATTTGCATTTCTAGAAGTCATGATATGCTTTTATCTCATATTTTATTTTTATAAATGATTATTAATGCTAGAATTTGTACATATATCTTTGCACATCACTCTGTACCTGTGTAACCCATCCTGATTGCAGTCTAGTTTTAAAAACCACCCCTTCACAGGTGTTATAAAATGGGCTGGCATATAAGATGACATTTCTTACTGAAAAAGAAATTCAAGAGAAGGAAGAAATACCCTGAAAATAGCATGACAGTAAAGAGGTGATTTTAATTTCTGCTATATCTGAATCATGACAGTTTAATGTTTGTGCACGATTTCCCCATAGATATCAATGGGGAGAGCCGGCTGAAAAAAAGTCTAACACCTGCAAAAAAGCAGCGTAAATCTCAGTAACGCAGCCCCATTGATTCCTATGGGGAAACTAAAGTTATGTTTACACCTAACACCCTAACATGAACCCCGAGTCTAAACACCCCTAATCTTACACTTATTTACCCCTAATCTGCCACCCCCGACATCGCCGACACCTGCATTATACTTATTAGCCCCTAATCTGCCGCTCCGGACATCGCCGCCACCTACATTATATTTATTAACCCCTAATCTGCTGCCCCCAACATCACCGCCACCTACATTACATTTATTAACCCCTAATCTGCCGCCCCAATGTTGCCACAACCTACCTACACTTATTACCCCTAATCTGCCACCCCCAACGTCGCAGCCCCTATTCTAAATTTATTAACCCATAAACCTAAGTCTAACCCTAACCCCCCCTAACTTAAATATAATTAAAATAAATCTAAATAAAAATTCCTATTATTACCTAAATTATTCCTATTTAAAACTAAATACTTACCTATAAAATAAACCCTAAGACCTAGATTTGGAGTTTGGCGGTAGCCGTGAAAACCAGCGTTAGAGGCTCCTAACGCTGGTTTTAGGCTACCGCCGGTATTTAGAGTCACTCAAAATAGGGTCTAACGTTCACTTTTCAGCCGCGACTTTTCCATACCGCAGATCCCCTTACGTCAATTGCGTATCCTATCTTTTCAATGGGATCTTCCTAACTCCGGTATTTAGAGTCGTTTCTGAAGTGAGCGTTAGACATCTAACGACAAAACTCCAGCCGCAGGAAAAAAGTCAGTAGTTAAGAGCTTTCTGGGCTAACGCCGGTTTCTAAAGCTCTTAACTACTGTACTCTAAAGTACACTAACACCCATAAACTACCTATGTACCCCTAAACCGAGGTCCCCCCACATAGCCGCCACTCGATTACATTTTTTTAACCCCTAATCTGCCGACCGCCACCTACGTTATCCTTATGTACCCCTAATCTGCTGCCCCTAACACCGCCGACCCCTGTATTATATTTATTAACCCCTAATCTGCCCCCCACAACGTCGCCGCCAGCTACCTACACGTATTAACCCCTAATCTGCCGTCCGCACGCCGCCGCCAGCTACATTATCCCTATGTACCCCTAATCTGCTGCCCCTAACACCGCCGACCCCTATATTATATTTATTAACCCCTAATCTGCCCCCCACAACGTCGCCTCCACCTGCCTACACTTATTAACCCCTAATCTGCCGACCGGACCTGAGCGCTACTATAATAAAGTTATTAACCCCTAATCCGCCTCACTAACCCTATAATAAATACTATTAACCCCTAATCTGCCCTCCCTAACATCGCCGACACCTAACTTCAATTATTAACCCCTAATCTGCCGACCGGAGCTCACCGCTATTCTAATAAATGGATTAACCCCTAAAGCTAAGTCTAACCCTAATACTAACACCCCCCTAATTTAAATATAATTTAAATCTAACGAAATAAATTAACTCTTATTAAATAAATTATTCCTATTTAAAGATAAATACTTACCTGTAAAATAAATCCTAATATAGCTACAATATAAATTATATTTATATTATAGCTATTTTAGGATTTATATTTATTTTACAGGTAACTTTGTATTTATTTTAACCAGGTACAATAGCTATTAAATAGTTAAGAACTATTTAATAGCTAAAATAGTTAAAATAATTACAAATTTACCTGTAAAAGAAATCCTAACCTAAGTTACAATTAAAACTAACACTATACTATCAATAAATTAATTAAATAAACTGCCTACAATTACCTACAATTAACCTAACACTACACTATCAATAAATTAATTAAATACAATTGCTACAAATAAATACAATTAAATAAACTAGCTAAAGTACAAAAAAAAAAAACTAAGTTACAAAAAATAAAAAAATATTTACAAACATAAGAAAAATATTACAACAATTTTAAACTAATTACACCTACTCTAAGCCCCCTAATAAAATAACAAAGACCCCCCAAAATAAAAAAATGCCCTACCCTATTCTAAATTACTACAGTTCAAAGCTCTTTTACCTTACCAGCCCTGAACAGGGCCCTTTGCGGGGCATGCCCCAAAGAATTCAGCTCTTTTGCCTGTAAAAAATAACATACAATACCCCCCCCGCAACATTACAACCCACCACCCACATACCCCTAATCTAACCCAACCCCCCCTTAAATAAATCTAACACTAAGCCCCTGAAGATCTTCCTACCTTATCTTCACCCTGCCAGGTTCACCGATCCATCCTGAAGAGCTCCTCCGATGTCCTGATCCAAGCCCAAGCGGGGGGCTGAAGAGGTCCATGATCCGGCTGAAGTCTTCATCCAAGCGGGAGCTGAAGAGGTCCATGATCCGGATGAAGTCTTCTATCAACGGCATCTTCAATCTTCTTTCTTCCGGATCCATCTTGCAGACCTCCGACGCGGAACATCCTCTTCTCCCGACGCCTACTAGCCGAATGACGGTTCCTTTAAGGGACGTCATCCAAGATGGCGTCCCTCGAATTCTGATTGGCTGATAGGATTCTATCAGCCAATCGGAATTAAGGTAGGAATATTCTGATTGGCTGATGGAATCAGCCAATCAGAATCAAGTTCAATCCGATTGGCTGATCCAATCAGCCAATCAGATTGAGCTTGCATTCTATTGGCTGATCGGAACAGCCAATAGAATGCGAGCTCAATCTGATTGGCTGATTGGATCAGCCAATTGGATTGAACTTGATTCTGATTGTCTGATTCCATCAGCCAATCAGAATATTTCTACCTTAATTCCGATTGGCTGATAGAATCCTATCAGCCAATCGGAATTCGAGGGACGCCATCTTGGATGACGTCCCTTAAAGGAACCGTCATTCGGCTAGTAGGCGTCGGGAGAAGAGGATGTTCCGCGTCGGAGGTCTGCAAGATGGATCCGGAAGAAAGAAGATTGAAGATGCCGTTGATAGAAGACTTCATCCGGATCATGGACCTCTTCAGCTCCCGCTTGGATGAAGACTTCATCTGGATCATGGACCTCTTCAGCTCCCGCTTGGATGAAGACTTCAGCTGGATCATGGACCTCTTCAGCCCCCCGCTTGGGCTTGGATCAGGACATCGGAGGAGCTCTTCAGGACGGATCGGTGAACCTGGCAGGGTGAAGATAAGGTAGGAAGATCTTCAGGGGCTTAGTGTTAGGTTTATTTAAGGGGGGTTTGGGTTAGATTAGGGGTATGTGGGTGGTGGGTTGTAATGTTGGGGGGGTATTGTATGTTTTTTTTTACAGGCAAAAGAGCTGAATTCTTTGGGGCATGCCCCGCAAAGGGCCCTGTTCAGGGCTGGTAAGGTAAAAGAGCTTTGAACTGTAGTAATTTAGAATAGGGTAGGGATTTTTTTATTTTGGGGGGTCTTTGTTATTTTATTAGGGGGCTTAGAGTAGGTGTAATTAGTTTAAAATTGTTGTAATATTTTTCTTATGTTTGTAAATATTTTTTTATTTTTTTTAACTTAGTTTTTTTTTTTTTTGTACTTTAGCTAGTTTATTTAATTGTATTTATTTGTAGCAATTGTATTTAATTAATTTATTGATAGTGTAGTGTTAGGTTAATTGTAGGTAATTGTAGGTAGTTTATTTAATTAATTTATTGATAGTATAGTGTTAGTTTTAATTGTAACTTAGGTTAGGATTTCTTTTACAGGTAAATTTGTAATTATTTTAACTATTTTAGCTATTAAATAGTTCTTAACTATTTAATAGCTATTGTACCTGGTTAAAATAAATACAAAGTTACCTGTAAAATAAATATAAATCCTAAAATAGCTATAATATAATTATAATTTATATTGTAGCTATATTAGGATTTATTTTACAGGTAAGTATTTATCTTTAAATAGGAATAATTTATTTAATAAGAGTTAATTTATTTCGTTAGATTTAAATTATATTTAACTTAGGGGGGTGTTAGTATTAGGGTTAGACTTAGCTTTAGGGGTTAATCCATTTATTAGAATAGCGGTGAGCTCCGGTCAGCAGATTAGGGGTTAATAATTGAAGTTAGGTGTCGGCGATGTTAGGGAGGGCAGATTAGGGGTTAATACTATTTATGATAGGGTTAGTGAGGCGGTTTATGGGTTAATAACTTTATTATAGTAGCGCTCAGGTCCGCTCGGCAGATTAGGGGTTAATAAGTGTAGGCAGGTGGAGGCGACGTTGTGGGGGGCAGATTAGGGGTTAATAAATATAATATAGGGGTCGGCGATGTTAGGGCAGCAGATTAGGGGTACATAGGGATAATGTAAGTAGCGGCGGTTTACGGAGCGGCAGATTAGGGGTTAATAATAATATGCAGGGGTCAGCGATAGCGGGGGCGGCAGATTAGGGGTTAATAAGTGTAAGGTTAGGGGTGTTTAGACTCGGGGTACATGTTAGAGTGTTAAGTGCAGACGTAGGAAGGGTTACCGCATAGCAAATAATGGGGCTGCGTTAGGAGCTGAACGCGGCTTTTTTGCAGGTGTTAGGTTTTTTTTCAGCTCAAACAGCCCCATTGTTTCCTATGGGGGAATCGTGCACGAGCACGTTTTTGAGGCTGGCCGCGTCCGTAAGCAACTCTGGTATCGAGAGTTGAAGCTGCGTTAAAAATGCTCTACGCTCCTTTTTTGGAGCCTAACGCAGCCTTTATGTGGACTCTCGATACCAGAGTTATTTTTATGGTGCAGCCAGTAAAACGAGGGCGTTAGTTTTTCGGGTCGTTACCGACAAAACTCCAAATCTAGCCGTAAGATAGCTACAATATAACTAATAGTTACATTGTAGCTAGCTTAGGGTTTATTTTTATTTTACAGGCAAGTTTGTATTTATTTTAACTAGGTAGAATAGTTACTAAATAGTTATTAACTATTTAATAACTACCTAGCTAAAATAAATACAAATTTACCTGTAAAATAAAACCTAACCTAAGTTACACTAACTCCTAACACTACACTACAATTAAATAAATTAACTAAATTAAATACAATTAAATAAATTAAATTAGCTAAATCACAAAAAAAACAAAACACTAAATTACAGAAAATAAAAAACAAATTACAAGATATTTAAACTAATTACACCTAATCTAATAGCACTATCAAAATAAAAAAGAAGCCCCCCCAAAATAAAAAAACCCTAGCCTAAACTAAACTATCAATAGCCCTTAAAAGGGCCTTTTGCGGGGCATTGCCCCAAAAATTGCCCCCGTCCTCCAAATCGGCAGAAGTCTTCATCCAGACGGCATCTTCTATCTTTATCCTTCCGGCGCGGAGCGGGTCCATCTTCAAGACATCCGACGCGGAGCATCCTCTTCTTCCGATGGACTAACGATGAATGAAGGTACCTTTAAATGACGTCATCCAAGATGGGGTCCCTTAGATTCCGATTGGCTGAAAGAATTCTATCGGAATTAAGGTAGAAAAAATCCTATTGGCTGATTGGATCAGCCAATAGGATTGAGCTTGCATTCTATTGGCTGTTCCAATCAGCCAATGGAATGCGAGCTCAATCCTATTGGCTGATCCAAACAGCCAATAGGATTGAAGTTCAATCCCGTTAAGCATTCATCCTCTTAAGCATTCATAGTATTAATTTCAAAGCTTTAAATAGGTTGTATTACATTACATATGTCAATTTTCAGTGGGTGTGCAACCTAACTCCCTCACTTCCCATTGGCTTACATTATACACTGGGTTTTAATTTACACCGGTTTCATTTTAAACCATTCCTTCAGGAACCTAACCCCAGCCTAAATTGAGGGCTACCTGTATCTGATTATTATTATTTTTTTAAATATATATATATATATACTGTATGCCTACATAGCTATTTGATTTTTTTAAAATAAATAATTAAATAAATAATTAAATAAAATATATTGGTATAGTCATTAGATCAGCAACAGCTCGCTAGCTCTCTCGAACCCCTCCTCTTTTTCATCCCCTCCTTTTCCTGCCCTGATGAATCTATCTGCCACTATGGGGCCTATTTATTGAGCTCCATAACTTGTCCGCCTGCTCTGAGGCCGTGGACAGAAATCAACCCGATTGATTGACACACCCTGCTAGCAGCCGAATCTGCAGGGGCGGCATTGCACAAGCAGTTCACAAGAACTGCTGTTGCAATGATAAATGCCAACAGCGTGTGCTGTCGGCATTTATCGATGTGTGGCGGACATGATACGCTACTTTGTATCATGTCCACTTGCACATTGTTAAATATGCCCCTATAACTCCACATTCACATCGGTCCTTGACAATCTGGCTGCTGGCCCCACCTGCCATCTCGGAAATCATACACTCATCCTCAGCCCTGGCATACTTCTCTGACAAGGTACCTACGCAGATGTTCCCGTACTGCTGAGTGACACTGGAGGAAATCTCGGACTTCAGCTGACTTTCTTCACTATAAGTTCATCTTGAACTCTTACTATTCTGCCCTTAATCTATATAAACAACATTACTTCACTACTCTTATCTCTACTCTTTCTTCAAGCCCAAAACGTCTGTTCTCCACATTCAATACTCTTCTCCACCCACCCCCACCTCCCACTACAACTTCTCTCTCAGCTAAAGATTTTGCCAGTTACTTCAACAACAAAATCGACTCCATCAGAAATGAAATCGGCTCTCAACATACTACCGGTCCCCCCCCCCCGCCAAAAAAGCTCACAATCATCCAAAACCCACATAGCCAAAAAATCAGCTCTTTTCCCCCTGTTACAGAGGAAGAAGATTCTGCCCTTATACTATCCTCTCACCTCACTACCTGTCCCCTTGACCCCATCCCCTCACAGCTACTCCCCTCTCTCTCTTCTACCCTTACCCTTATACTCACACACATCTTCAACCTCTCCCTCAGCACTGGTATATTTCCCTCATCTCTTAAACATGCACTGGTCACACCTATTCTCAAAAAACCTTCTCTCGATCCCACCTCCCCATCCAACTACTGCTCTATTTCCCTACGCACTCTTGCCTGAAAGTTTATTGAAAAGCTAGTATATGCACGTCTATCCCATTTCCTTACATTAAACTCCCTCCTTGACCCACTGCGATCTGGATTTTACCCCCTACACTCCACAGAGACAGCAATTGTTAAGGTTACCAACAACCTACTTAAAGCAAAATCTCTCCAAAACTGAGCTCCTTATTTTACCCCTTTCTTCCAGAATCTCCACCCCCTCATTTCTCTGTAACTGTTGATAACTCCATCATTACCCCAACCCCACATGCCCAATGTCTTGGGGTCACACTTGTCTCAGATCTCTCTTTCACTCCTCACATTCAGTCCTTGGCTAAAGCCTGTCGCTTCCACCTTAAAAACATGTCTAAAATTAGACATTTCCTTATACAAGACACAACGAAGATTTGAATCCACTCTCTCATCCTTTCCTGTCTCGACTACTGCAACTCTATCCTCTCTGGTCTCCCTAGCTGCTGCCTAGCTCCTTTACAATCCATAACGAATGCCTCTGCCAGGCTCATCTTCCTTACACGTCACTCTTCATCTGCTGCACCTCTCTGCCAATCTCTTCACTGGCTTTCTCTTGCCTCCAGGATTAAACACAAAATTCTCACTCTGACACACAAAGCCCTCAACTGCATTGCTCCCCTTGACATCTTGCAAGGTAGCTACACTATATCCCAGCAGGAAGCACCAGGACCCGTGCAAGCCACCACAAGCTGGACTAGGTAAAGCATGAAACAAAAGGAAGTTTCGGAACGCCCTCTATGGTCTGGTAAGCAGATGGTTTCGAACCGCAATTGATCCCCTGCAACCCAACACAAATACTGGAGCTGAGCAGAGCGAAACAGGAGGGTAAGGTGAGTCATTGACAAGGCCCCATTTAGCAGATAACCTTCAATCCAAGCACAAGGAAGGGAGTATGGAGGGCTGACCGCTTACCCATCCTATGCTTAAGCTGTGTGTGGGGGAGACTTCTTAATACTAAACATACCTACTAAAGGGGCTCAACACTGCAAGAAGCAAACTGCCTGGATGCTTGTGGGATGCTTGATTATTCACAAAGGGACTTACTATTGGGTGGAAATAACCCACAACTGGTGAAATATCATATCAGGGAGCTCCCTTAATCCTCAATTATTTCTATTGAAAACACATTAAAACATGTTCAAAATGATAGTGCATGTTTCAAGGTATTTGACTGAGAAGGTCACCTGTCCTATGTGTGTAATAACACAATTTAATAATGTTTAATAAAAAAAAAAAAGTTTAAAAAAAAAAAAATGTTTTGTTCTCAAAGGTCACCCCCACCTCCCCACCCCTGCTGCCGACTCCGCCACCATATTATAGAAGAAGGCTGCCGTGACTTTTAACTAATCAATGTCAATTCACATCTCCCCACACATCCATATTGCGCAAGGAAGTGGAGGCTATGAGCTGTTCAGCTCCCCTTCCGTTGCACAATATGAATGCATTTATTCATATGGGCCACTAGAGACTGCCATCCAGTGGCAATAAAAGCTTAATGCTCTTCTCTTCAGAGCCCATACCGCTCCCAATAGAGGCTGCTCCCTAGCAGCCTCGGGACTCAGTCGGGAGCCAATCAGCGGCATGCTTCTCCTTTTTCATTTGCAGGTCTGGGACTCACTGGTACCGGACGGGAGACTGAAAGCCGACAGCGAGGCGCGGAGTGAGACACGCTGTCACGTGCAGATGAAGAGGACTCAGTCAGTTGAATTTGTTATGTGACTGAGGTGTGAGAGCTCAGCTGCCGTCGTAAGTCAGTGTGACTGATAGCCATAGCCAAGCCGCCCGTAAGCCCTTAGCCTAGCCAGGCCGTCAGCTGAAAGCCAGCCAACTGAGCCGAGTTGTCTACTGTGACCTCGACGTGACGACTCATGAAGTGCTCAGCTCACACGGACATGGTAAGTAATATTATCCATCCTTGTGGACTATACTATATTTATTATGCCTGCCCTGTAGATAAATTTAATTTGTTGTATATGTGTGCGGTCACAATGAATTATATATTTTGTATTTGACTGTGCACTGACTGCAGCATGTTGAATTTCATTCACTTATTCTTAACATTTAGGTTTCCCACTTTTTTTCCTAAACAAAGCAGCCACTGACAGTCAAAAAGATAATCCAGAGCACGGAGTGAGCTGGATGGGCCACCCTCAATACAGGGACCTCACCGAAAGGTTTCCCACTTTACTGCAAGCGTGCATGTAAAATATTTAATTTGGAGATGAGCAGACTGGAGGTACAGGGAGAAATTTAAATCTGCAGCCCATCGTTAAACAGCTAGTGCAACGCTACTGTTATTGCTACACAGGTGCATTTAACAGTGCAATACAATGTACGGCACATAGCTTATTTTATAGGAAACATTGTATATATATATATATATGTTTTATATGAGAATATATGCATGTATGTGTGCACATAAATATTTACACATATAAAGACATAAATACACATGTATATACATATATAGACATGTATACATACACATATATAGATTTAGACATGTATACTGTTATATTCTCTATGTAGTCAGGATTAGAACATTCAGTTGTGTGCTGTTACCTTTTGTCTTGCACATATCACTGAGACTCTGCAGCAGGTACTTCAGTCAAACTTTTATTCAGCCACAACCAATTGGCTTCTTTACTAACAGGTTCATTAGTAAAACTAAACATGGTTTCTGATGATGTCACAGAGCCCCAGACACACCCGGTGGGTGTGGTAAGCTGAGCTTAAAGCTGCAGCACTTCTAACATATAATTATGAGACAAGGTTAGTGCAAAGATACAGTAAAAGCGGCAGTAAACTTAACATATACATACAAATTTTAGATATTCTCGCGCAGTTTCAGCTTGCCTCGAGCGCAAACTATAACTTTCAAACTGTAATGCCAAAGCTATATAGCGAGGTTACGATATCCATTAAAAGTATACGTTGCGCTAGAGTAATGTTGGCAGCGCAAACCCTTCTCTGGGAAAGGGGATTTACCATGGACTTGTAATATTAAGTTGCGCGCTAAATTTACCATGGTCCAGCGATATTGCTTATACAGGGAGTGCAGAATTATTAGGCAAGTTGTATTTTTGAGGATTAATTTTATTATTGAACAACAACCATGTTCTCAATGAACCCCAAAAACTCATTAATATCAAAGCTGAATAGTTTTGGAAGTAGTTTTTAGTTTGTTTTTAGTTATAGCTATTTTAGGGGGATATCTGTGTGTGCAGGTGACTATTACTGTGCATAATTATTAGGCAATTTAACAAAAAACAAATATATACCCATTTCAATTATTTATTTTTACCAGTGAAACCAATATAACATCTCAACATTCACAAATATACATTTCTGACATTCAAAAACAAAACAAAAACAAATCAGTGACCAATATAGCCACCTTTCTTTGCAAGGACACTCAAAAGCCTGCCATCCATGGATTCTGTCAGTGTTTTGATCTGTTCACCATCAACATTGCGTGCAGCAGCAACCACAGCCTCCCAGACACTGTTCAGAGAGGTGTACTGTTTTCCCTCCTTGTAAATCTCACATTTGATGATGGACCACAGGTTCTCAATGGGGTTCAGATCAGGTGAACAAGGAGGCCATGTCATTAGATTTTCTTCTTTTATACCCTTTCTTGCCAGCCACGCTGTGGAGTACTTGGACGCGTGTGATGGAGCATTGTCCTGCATGAAAATCATGTTTTTCTTGAAGGATGCAGACTTCTCCCTGTACCACTGCTTGAAGAAGGTGTCTTCCAGAACCTGGCAGTAGGACTGGGAGTTGAGCTTGACTCCATCCTCAACCCGAAAAGGCCCCACAAGCTCATCTTTGATGATACCAGCCCAAACCAGTACTCCACCTCCACCTTGCTGGCGTCTGAGTCGGACTGGAGCTCTCTGCCCTTTACCAATCCACCCACGGGCCCATCCATCTGGACCATCACTCTCATTTCATCAGTCCATAAAACCTTAGAAAAATCAGTCTTGAGATATTTCTTGGCCCAGCTTGTGTGTCTTGTTCAGTGGTGGTCGTCTTTCAGCCTTTCTTACCTTGGCCATGTCTCTAAGTATTGCACACCTTGTGCTTTTGGGCACTCCAGTGATGTTGCAGCTCTGAAATATGGCCAAACTGGTGGCAAGTGGCATCTTGGCAGCTGCACGCTTGACTTTTCTCAGTTCATGGGCAGTTATTTTGCGCCTTGGTTTTTCCACACGCTTCTTGCGACCCTGTTGACTATTTTGAATGAAACGCTTGATTGTTCGATGATCACGCTTCAGAAGCTTTGCAATTTTAAGAGTGCTGCATCCCTCTGCAAGATATCTCACTATTTTTGACTTTTCTGAGCCTGTCAAGTCCTTCTTTTGACCCATTTTGCCAAAGGAAAGGAAGTTGCCTAATAATTATGCACACCTGATATAGGGTGTTGATGTCATTAGACCACACCCCTTCTCATTACAGAGATGCACATCACCTAATATGCTTAATTGGTAGTAGGCTTTCGAGCCTATACAGCTTGGAGTAAGACAACATGCATAAAGAGGATGATGTGGTCAAAATACTCATTTGCCTAATAATTCTGCACTCCCTGTATTGCCTTTACTATCATTAGCATGCAACTTGTAATCTGGCCTATAATGCAGCAAGAAAAACTAAAAAACGTACTTACTGACACCTAGATTACAAGTTTTGCGCTATACAGGGTGTGAAACGAATGCAACAAAAGTTGAGTTATTTCACCCTCCATAGCGCTGCCATTATGAGTTTTTGAAAAGCCGCCTTGTGCGTGCGATATGGTTGCGTTAAGCTCCATACCGCACAAAATCCAAGCACTGCTTTGATGTGCTCGTGCATGCTTTCCCTATAGACATCAATGAAAAGAGAGTGTTAGAAAAAAAACTAACACCTGCCAGAATGAAAAGCTCCATAACGCAGCCCCATTTATGTCTATGGGGAAATAAAGTTACGTTTAAACCTAACACCCTAACATAAACCCCATGTCTAAACACCCCTAATCTGCTGCCCCCTACATTACCGACACCTAAATAAAGTTATTAACTCCTAATCTGCTGCCCCCGACATCGCCAACACCTAAATAAAGTTATTAACCCCTAATATGCTGCTCCCGATATCGCTGCCACTTGATACATTTATTAACCCCTATTCCGCCGCTCCCCGACATCGCTGCCACTAAATAAAGTTATTAACCCCTAAACCTCTGGCCTCCCACATCACTGCCACTAAATAAGCCTATTAACCCCTAAACTGCCGGCCCCACATCGCAACAACCTAAATTAAACTATATTAACCCCTTAAAAGGACCTTTTGTAGGGCATTGCCCTAAATAAATCAGCTCTTTTTCTAAAAAAGTAAAACTAACACCCACCAAAATTTTTTACAAACCTCCACCCCCCAAACCCACAAAAAACAAAATTAAATAAAAAAAATTAAACCTAAGCTACCCATTGCCCTGAAAAGGGCATTTGTATGGGCATTGCCCTTAAAAGGGCATTCAGCTCTTTTGCTGCCCATTAAAAATAAAAAAATGGCTATTCTAAAAAATAAAATAAAAAACACCCCAAAAAGAAAAAGAACATTACACAAAATAACAAACTAATTATACAAAATAATAAAAAATATTCCTATTCTAATACCCCATTTAAAAAAAAAAAAAACACCCCAAAATAAAAGGGCCTTTTGTAAGGCATTGCCCTAAAGAAGTCAGCTCTTTTGCTACTAAATAAAAACACACATCCCCAAACATTACAAACCCCCACCCCCCCAAACCCACAAAATAAAAAAAACCTAACTAATAAAACCTAATCTACCCATTGCCCTGAAAAGGGCATTTGTATAGGCATTGCCCTTAAAAGGGCATTCAGCACTTTTTCTTGCCCTTAAAAGGGAATTCAGCTCTTTTAAGACAAGCCCAAACCCTAATCTAAAAAAACCCCCACCTAAAAAAAAATTAAAAAAACCTAACACTAACCCCTCTTTAGGTACTCACAGTTGCTAAAGTCCGGCAACTGTGAGTACCCAGAGAGGGGTTAGTGTTAGGTTTTTTTAAGGTTTTTTTAGGTGTTTTTTTTTTTTTAGATTAGGGTTTGGGCTTGTCTGAATTCCCTTTTAAGGGCAAGAAAAAGAGCTGGATGCCCTTTTAAGAGCTGAATTCCCTTCATCCCAGCGGTTCCATCTTCATTCAGGCGGCTCCATCTTCATCCAGGCGGTTTAATCTTCATCCATCAAGGGTCCGTCATCTTCTTCATCCCTGGGGAGGCGGAGCGGTCGATGCACGGAGGCGGAGGTCCAGGCAAAGGTCCAAGGCGGATGTCCATCGATCCGACGTGGAGGTCCTCTTCACGCGATCATCCGCCGCACACTGAGGATTCAAATGCAAGGTACCCCTTTTATACTGGGGGTACCTTTGCATTCCTATTGGCTGAAAATTTTTAATCAGCCAATAGGAATTAGAGCTGCTAAAATCCTATTGGCTGTTCAAATCAGTCAATAGGATTTAAGCAGCTCTCATTCCTATTGGCTGATTCGAATCAGCAACTGTGAGTACTTAAAGAGGGGTTAGTGTTAGGTTTTTTTAAAGTTTTTTGGGTGTTTTTTTTTTTTTTTAGATTAGGGTTTGGGCTTGTCTTAAAAGAGCTGAATGCCCTTTTAATGGCAAGAAAAAGAGCTGAATGCCCTTTTAAGGGCAATTCCCATACAAATGCCCTTTTCAGGGCAATGGGTAGCTTAGGTTTTTTTTAGAGTTAGCTTTTTTATTTTGGGGGGTTGGTTGGGTGGTGGCTTTTACTGTTGGGGGGTCTTTGCATTTTTTTACAGGGAAAAGTTGATTTCTTTAGGGCAACAAAAGACCCTTTTAAGGACTATTGGTAATTTGGTAGACTGGGGGGCTTTTTGATTTTGATAGGGCTATTATACAAATTAATTATTTTTATTTTGGATAATTTTGTTTGTTATGTTTTGTAATTTAGTATTTTTTGTAACTATAGATTTAATTTTTTTAGTAGTGTTAGGTTTTTTTAATGAGTAATTTAATTTCTTTAATTGATAGTTATTTTAATTTTAGTCTAATATTAATGTTAGTTTAATTTTTAGTTTAAACTTAGGTTTTTTTTAATTTCACAGGTAAGTTTTTATTTATTTTATGATAGGGATCTTGTAATTTTAATTTAAAGTTAGGGGTTAATATCTTTATTATAGTGTGGGCGATGTTGGCGTGGGGGGGAATAGGGATTAATAACTCTAGTATAGTGGCAACGATGTCGGGGAGCGGCGGAATAGGGGTTAATAAATGTTATTAGTGGTGGCGATGTCAGGAGCGGCAGATTAGGGGTTATTAACTTTAAAATAGTGTTTGCGATGCGGGAGGGTGGTGGAAAAAGGGTTAATAGTTAGTTTATAGGTGTTAGTGTACTTTGTAACAGTTTAGTTGTGAGTTTTGTATAACAGTTTTGTTGCGTAAAACTCATAACTACTGGTCTCAAATTGCGAAACGGATCGTGTCGGTATAGGCTGTAACACAAGCTTTTTAGCCTCACCGCAAAACTTGTAATGACAGCGCTATGGAAATCCCATGCAAAAACGTCTTTTTTTTGAGTGCAGGACTGATGTTGCTTTACAGGCTAAAATGCTTGCAGTACAGCTATACCGACAAGACTTGTAATGGCTGCGTTACTGTTTTAACGCTGAAATTACCATTTTTTCCGCGTTAAAACACAAACGCAAAACTCGTAATCTAGGTGTGAGTGAGTGGATTGCACTCACATAAATCCAATAAAACACAACATAACAATATAGCTCAAGTTCAGCTTCAAGCAGGATAGAGCAAAACGCATAGAAATGGGAAAAAGGTCACACAATCTAAGCCCTGTGTGTATGTGTCAAGATGTAATTCGCAGTGAAGGATAAATAGGAGCGCCTAGGGCTTAGGTATAATCAGGAATCACACTTTTGACTAAAAATACATAAATAATTTATTACAACATCCCAATATAAAAACAGAAATATTAAAATAAGTTCAACCATTAATTGGAACAAGTTATTGGGACCCTTGTTAAAGGATCTTGGCTTAAATGGATCAGTTTCTTTTCTGATTATTACAGACCGAATAGGGGGTCTTCTTAATAGTATAATAGTATATACTATAGTATAATAGCCGGTATACAGTCTTAGGCGCTGTGCTCCCTCCCATTCATTTCAAGATGTAATTCGCTCATGCACAAAAAAGCACCCAATGGGGCCTATCTATCAAGCAGGCTCGCCAGAAACAGCAGTTATGAAGCAGCGGTCAGAAATCAACCCGATCGAGTACGATCGGGTTGATTGACATATCCCTGCTGGCGGCCCATTGGCCGCGAGTCTGCAGGGGGCGGCGTTGCACCAGCAGCTCTTGTGAGCTGCTGGTGCAATGCTGAATACGGCGAGCGTATTGCTTGCCGTATTCAGCGATGTCTGTCGGACCTGATCCGCACTGTCGGATCAGGTCCGACAGACCTTGATAACTAGAGGCCTAATTGTTTTACAACCTTGTCTTCCATTAACACACAGAAAGCAATGGGAGCTTGGCAAGGTGAGAGAGCTGATTCCTGGATTTTAAAGAGGAGAGATAAGGCAGAGAGGAAATGAAACAGTGAGAGTAGGGGATGGAAAGAGCAAAGGAAGTAAGCAGAGGAGATGAGAGAGAGAGGAAATAGGAGAAAGGTTAAGATGAAAGACAAGGGGGGGAGAGGCGGGAGGGAGAAGAGGAAGGAGAGAAGGGAATAGAAAGATGGAGAGTGGGAGGAAGAAAGATGTAGAAATAGAAGTGATATAGGGAAATAGAAAGAAAATGGAAGAGAGAGAAGGGGTAAAGAGAAAGGGAAGAGAGCAGGGGAACAGAGAATGAGAAAGGAGAAAGAAAGAACCGGTGGAGGGAGTCTAGGGTTGCCACCTGTCCCTTAAAATACAGAACACTTATAAGTTACACATGCTGCAGGGTGTGCAGGGAGGAATATGAATAATGTTGTCCAGAAACACAATACATGTTCTTCCCTGCACACCCTGCAGCATGTGTAACTCATAAGTGTCCAGGAAAACATGGCTGAGGTGGCAACCCTAGGAAGGACAGAGAAAAAGGAGAGAGGGAACGAGAAGAGGAAGGAGAGAAAGGGATAGAAAAGAGGAGAGTGAGGAAGAAAGATAGTGAAAGAGAAGTGATATAGTGAAATAGAAGGAACATAAAAGGGAGAGAGAAGTGGGAAGGAGAAGGGAAAGAGAGAATGAGAAAGGAGAAAGAGAGAAGGGGAGGAGGGACAGAGAGAAGTTAGAGAAGGAAAGAAGAAGAAGATAGATAAGGAGTCAAGAATAAAAGAGAGCGCAAAGAAGAGGAGGGAGCAGGAAAGAGTGATAGAAGTGGAATGAGAGGGAGAGAGAGGAGGGTACAGAAGGAGAAGAGAAAGGAAACAAATTGTGAAAGTGAAGAGGTGGCAGAAAGGTAAATATAGAGAATGCGCAGGAGAGAGCTGTGATACTGTCAAACGCATGGCCATGTAAATATAAACCTTTCAACCATTATAAATATTTTTTATGAATATTTGTATTTTTTATCAGATAGTGTTTATATGAGTGTAAAAGTTTATTTTAGTGTATTACATTTTTTTAATTCACTATCCTTTACTCAAGGATTTCAGTTGCGCTAGCCTGATGAGTGTAAATCCCAATTGTGCTCTCACAGTTGCGTTTACTTTCAACTTGTAATACGAGCACTTTTTCCGTTGTGCGCAAAAAGCCGAAAAAAATCTGACCTGCTTGAGTGCAAAAGTTAGCGCACCTATAGTAATCTAGCCTAATTTATTTTTTACCTTTTGTCAAAATAATTATGAAGTATTTTTTCAGTAACCATATATGTGCAGCCCACTTTTTTTATAGTCTTAAAGGGACATAAAACCCCAATTTTTTCTTTCATGATTTTGATAAAGAATACAATTTAAAAAAAAACAAACAATTTACTTCTATTATCAAATTTGCATTGGTTTAATGTTATTCTTTGTTGTCTGGAGCGCTACATGACAGGAAATAGTGCTGTCACCTAGTGCTCTTGCTAATGTATAACGTTGCAAAACTGCTGACATATAGTGCAGCAGACACGTGCACGCTCCTGAACTTACTTTCCTGCTTTTTAACAAAGGATAACAAAAAACAAAGAAAATGTAATAATATAGGTAAATAGGAAAGTTGTTTAAAATTGTATGTTCTATCTGATTCATGAAAGAAAAAAATTAGGTTTTATGTTCCTTTAAGTGTAGATTTATTTGAATTGATTAGTGATAAAATATTTCAAAAATTAATAGGTCAGTAAGATTAGTGGGATATGAATTCTATAGCATATACCAAAGGGATTTACATCTCATTTTGCTGGGCTCTGTTGACCTATTTTCTGTTGACCTATTTTCACTACTTCATAATTTGAATTATTATTATTATTATTATTAAATTTAGAAAGTTTTTTTTTCTGATAGTAAAGGGAAATCTGTCACTTAAAGGGCCATGATACCCAAATGTTGAAACACTTAAAAGTGATGCAGCATAGCTGTAAAAAGCTGACTAGAAAATATCACCTGAACATCTCTATGGAAAAAAGAAAGATATTTTACCTCAAAATGTCCTAAGTGTTCACACCCCATTGCAAAGGACTTTAAGCAGCAAAACAGTATGTCTGTCCCGGGACCTGCAAGGGAGCGAGCCTCATGCACACTCATGTTATTTCCCTATTCAGTTTTAGGAAGTTTACTATGAAATCTCATGAGAGTTAAGTGAAATCTCATGAGATAACAGTAAAAAAGTTCATGACCTCAGCACTGTTGATGCTGATTGACTGCAGTCAATATTTTTTTTTTTTTGTTTTTTTTTAACCTGCATCTGGACAGCAGCTGAAGCATAACTTTTTTCACAGAACTTACTCTGCTGAGCTGAGGAGATTGTGAGGTAAAATATCTTCCTCTTTTACATAGAGATGCTTAGGTGATATTTTCCTTTCACCTTTTTACAGTTATACGGCAGCAGTGTCAAGTGATTTAGCATATGAGTAGTATGTCCCTTTAAGTTAATTGATTTTGCTGTAGTTTTGTTAAACAACAAAACAATAACAACAATGTGCCTCAATATTGCTCCCAGTCTCCAAATTGTTAAATGTAAGGAAACATATTTTATGCATGCTTTAAGGATTTAGACAGGGCATGTCATTTTAAACAACTGTCCAATCTACCCCTGTTATCTAATTTAATTTGCCCTGTTTGTATATTTTGTAGAAAAGTAAACCTAGGTGTGTTCATGAGCAGCAGTTTGCTACTGGGAGCTATCTGCTGAGATATATATATATATATATATATATATATATATACATATATCTATCATCAATTTTAAAATTATGGGTAGGCGAAAAGTGAGATTAAAATCCTTCACTATGCACAAAATGTAAGAAAATAACTCATTGTGTAGCCCATTAACAAATCTAGACAAGTCAGAAGACTTGTTTTTTTCCCCACAGAAGACCTATGGATACATTTTGTCCAATGCAACAAAGAATTGTGGGTAAGAAGTATATGAAGTTCACAATTACTTGTTTTTTTCCCCTTTAGTCTGTTTTTAGGCAGATTCCCTTTAAAGTGAAGGTCAAGTCCGCGTGACTCGTTCACACCGCTCAGCTCTTTATTCTTTATTTCAAATGAACCTGAGTTTCTCTCATCATTTTTTACAATTTTTATTTGTCACTGTTTATTTTTGCCTTTTATTTCTTCCCTAGTATACCGCACTCGTCCGCCCGCCATCTTAGATAACTTGATTGACAGTTATCTAAGAATTAGTGCACCAATCTCAGTTCCCCCCCCCCCCCGCGGTGTTCAGCCCCTTTTTCGAAATGTCACTTCTAAGATTTGCGCATGCATAACTTCATGAGGAGCGTCATGTCTGAGGCTCGTTCATGAGACGCGCATGCGTGTTCAGCTTCCTGTTTGCGAAATTGATATATAACTTCAACAATAACGATCGTGTGACGATATTGAATCTTGCCAGCACAAACTTTGTCAAGCAAAGAATCGAATATTTTATAATACATTTTGATGGCATCAATATGTAATACTGTTTTATATAGAGAGAACGATCTGAAAAGCAATAGTGTCTTATGTATTTCTAAATTTGATTTTAATTCTAAATATAGAACAATATAATGTAAATTGTAACGCATGCGCGCTTCGGTGCACAATACGCATGCGCAGTTAGTTTCCATATGTTGTGCACGAGCTTTAGACGGATGTAGAGAGCGTTTGTGACCGCTCGCTAAGTCACTAACCCAGAATAAGGAAGTGTTGGAGGGGAGGAGTCCCAATGAAAACCGGTACAATTTTTATATATCATTTTTAAAAGAAAGGAATATGCAAATAAAAAAAAAAAGTTAGCGACTAGGATTCTTATAGAATGTGTAATCAAAGTCAGTAGGGAAGAAGACTTAAACTGACCTTCACTTTAAGCAATAGCATTGCTGTATACACAGCTTTTAAGCTTAGCCAGGGTTATTACAGTGATTCAGAACCATCCTAGGACAGCAGTTTTGTGTTTTGCCAATCATCAGATGGGAGTAGGTTGAATCATAGTGTGCGGGGTAAAGTTGATTTCCTAGCAAAAAATAACTTTTAAAATTATGGCGAGGTGAAAAGTAAAAAATTAAAATCCTTTACTATGCACAAAATGTAGAGACAATACTCATTGTGTGGCCCATTTACAAATCTAGACAAGTCAGAAGGCTTGGTTTTCCCACAGAAGACCTATGGATACATTGTTTCCAATGCAACAAAAGTAAGACATGCAAATGAGGTTCACAACGCACATTTTTACTTCAGCCTGCATTTTAGGCAGATTTCCTTTGCGCCATAGCATTACTGTATAAATAGCTTTTAAGCTTAGCCAGGGTTAGTACAGTGATTCAGACCATCCCAAGACAGCTGTTTTGTGGTTTTTGCCAATCATCAGCTAGGAGTAGGTTGAATCATTGCTGGGTAAAGTTTAATTCCTAGTGAAAAACAAATTGTTCTGAATCATTGTATTAACTCTGGTTAAGCTTAAAAGCTGTATATACAGAAAGAGTTTTTTTAAAACTTAGACAAAATTCCAGAGAATTTTTAGCATTTTTGCTATCACTCCATTTAAACATAATTGTTTTTTTTAATTTACCTATCAGATGTAATATATATATATATATATATATATATATACATATATATATATATATATATATATATTATTTTTATAATAGACAACCTAAGTTATAGATCTAGGACCATTTTGGTATATTTCATGCCACCATTTTGCTGCCAAATTGCGATCATATTAAAAAAACATTTTTCACAAACTTTGTTTTTCTCACTGAAATTATTTTACATACCGCTTGTGCAATCATGACACAGCTCTCTAGCCCTCCCAGTTGTACCTGCCATTTTAGGTACTGGGAGCTGTCTGTCTGCCAGTACTCAGTTTACATTAATGAATGTATTTTAATTTAATGTTTATTAAAGGGACACTGAACCCAAATTTTTTCTTTTGTGATTCAGATAGAGCATGCAATTTTAAACAACTTTCTGATTTACTCTTATTATCAATTTTTCTTTGTTCTCTTGCTTTCTTTATTTGAAAAAGAAGGCATCTAAGCTAATTTTTGGTTCAGAACCATGGAAAGCACTTGTTTATTGGTAGGTGAATTTACCCACCAATCAGCAAGAACAACACAGTGTGTTCACCACAAATGGGCCGGCATCTAAACTTACATTCTTGCATTTCAAATAAAGATACCAAGAGAATGAAAAGAATTTGATAATAGGAGTAAAATAGAAAGTTGCTTAACATTGCATGCTCTATCTGAATCATGATAGAAAAAATTGGGTTCAGTGTCCCTTTAATAAAAATATGTTTTTGTAGTGTAGTGGTCCCCCCTCCAAGATAGCATGTGTAGGGCCCCCTTCCCTCCTCTCATTAACCCCTTTGCCACAGAATAGGGACTCATTCCTCCCTCTCTCCTAATATTTTTCTTCTGTAGTGTAGAGAACCTCCCCCTTCCTCCCCTCGCACCCCCACCCGCCTCCCTCACCACCACAGCAAATACACTGTCACTGTCTGTATTAGTGATCTGGCTTCATATAGTAATGGAGAATGATCAGCACACGCTTACTATATAAAGGCAGATGCCTTCTGCCCCCCTGACTGCAGTCTCCACTATTAAAGCTGACAGCGGGGAATGCAGCATGCTCCACAGTGTTAGACATAGGTACCACGTTAACACAGTACGCTGGGCAAATGACTTTGTGATGTAGTACCTACATCCATTTGGTGCAAAGGGATACAGGGACAATAAAGTACAAATGAAACTTTCATGATTCAGATAGGGCATGTCATTTTAAACAACTTTCCAATTTACTTTTATCATCAAATTTGTTTTTTTCTATTGATATTCTTAGTTGAAATCTAAACCTAGGTAGGCACATATGCTAATTTCTAAGCCCTTGAAGGCCGCCTCTTATCTGAATGCATTTGACAGTTTTTCACAGCTAGAGGGCCTTAGTTGATGTGTGCCTTATAGATAACATTGTGCTCAAGCTGTGAAGTTATTTAAGAGTCAGCACCACTCTCGTAATGGAGAAACATTTTGAAATGACATCTTTGGATTTAATGCAATTAATTATTAAGCATAGAGAGGATAATCTGATCGAATTTGGAAATAATATCAATAATTTATAAGATAATTTAGCTAAACGTAAAAGGACAAAACAATATAGGAAGAATGAATTAAATGAGTAGAGTAAAACTGGATTTCATTGGATAAATTTGAAAGGCTGGGTTGATCATTCCTCTAATTTAGACAGTAGAATTCCCATCTCACATAGATAAAGGAGTAAACATAAAAAACATAGAGCTATTAAAGAGACATGGAAGTCAAAATTAAACTTTCATGATTCAGACAGAGCACGCAGTTTTAAGAAACTTTGATTCACTTCTATTATGAAATTTATGTTGTTATCTTTGTATGCTTTGTTGAAGAGCATACCTAGGTAGGCACAAGAACAGCACTTCTGGGAGCTAGCTGGTGACTGGTGGCTACACACAAGTACCTCTTCTCATTGGTTCACCTGATGTGTTCAGCTAGCTCTCAGTAGTGAATTGCGGCTTTGGATGAATGAACAAACGAATGAATGCATAAAAAAAACTAAAATGTAGCTGATTCATTCATGCTGTAAAAGCACCTAGTGATGTATCTAAGCTTCACTTTTGTTTTTGACAATCCTGACCCCTTTTAAAATACATTTAAAGAAAAACTATCTTTTTTTGTGCTGCTGTTGGCTTGTAGCAGTAGCACAAGTTATAACTCTAGCTTTATTTAAGTATAAGCTGCTTCCCAGCTACTCCTCTCCTGTTCTGAAGACATTCTCCATAGAAAATAAAGGGTTAACCATTCTGTGGACTATTTAACACACACATCTAAGAAATAGTGCAATAATAATAAAATACAATGGCCTAGATTTGGAGTTTGGCGTTAGCCGTGAAAACCAGCGCTAGAGGCTCCTAACGCTGGTTTTAGGCTACCGCCGGTATTTGGAGTCACTCAAAATAGGGTCTAACGCTCACTTTTCAGCCGCGACTTTTCCATACCGCAGATCCCCTTACGTATATTGCGTATCCTATCTTTTCAATGGGATCTTTCTAACTCCGGTATTTAGAGTCGTGTTTGAAGTGAGCGTTAGACATCTAACGACAAAACTCCAGCCGCAGGAAAAAAGTCAGTAGTTAAGAGCTTTCTGGGCTAACGCCGGTTCATAAAGCTCTTAACTACTGTGCTCTAAAGTACACTAACACCCATAAACTACCTATGTACCCCTAAACCAAGGTCCCCCCACATCGCCGACACTCGAATACATTTTTTTAACCCCTAATCTGCTGACCGCCACCTACGTTATCCTTATGTACCCCTAATCTGCTGCCCCTAACACCGCCGACCCCTATATTATATTTATTAACCCCTAATCTGCCCCCCAAAACGTCGCAGCCAGCTACCTACAATAATTAACCCCTAATCTGCCGACCGCAAAGCGCCACCACCTACGTTATCCTTATGTACCCCTAATCTGCTGCCCCTAACACCGCCGACCCCTATATTATATTTATTAACTCCTAATCTGCCCCCCTCAAAAATAAAAAGGTTTTTTTTTTTTTGAGCTTGCATTCTATTGGCTGGTTAGAACAGCCAATAGAATGCAAGCTCAATCTGATTGGCTGATTGGATCAGCCAATCGGATTGAACTTGATTCTGATTGGCTGATTCCATCAGCCAATCAGAATATTCCTACCTTAATTCCGATTGGCTGATAGAATCCTATCAGCCAATCGGAATTCGAGGGACGCCATCTTGGATGACGTCCCTTAAAGGAACCGTCATTCTTCAGTTGGACGTCGCCGGAAGAAGATGGGTCCGCGGTGGAGGTCTTCAGGATGGAGCCGGTCGTCATCGGATGAAGATAGAAGATGCCGCTTGGATCAAGATGGTTGCCGGTCCGGATCGCCTCTTCTTCCCGGATAGGATGAAGACTTTGGAGCCTCTTCTGGACCTCTTCAGCCACCGGATGATGGATCGCCAACCCCCGCTTGGGTTGGATGAAGATTTTGGAGCCAGGACGGATCGGTGATACCTGGTGAGGTGAAGACAAGGTAGGATGATCTTCAGGGGCTTAGTGTTAGGTTTTTTTTTGGGGGGTTTGGGTTAGATTAGGGGTTTGTGGGTGGTGGGTTGTAATGTTGGGGGGGGGTATTGTATGTTTTTTTTTACAGGCAAAAGAGCTGAACTTCTTGGGGCATGCCCCGCAAAGGGCCCTGTTCAGGGCTGGTAAGGTAAAAGAGCTTTTAACTTTAGTAATTTAGAATAGGGTAGGGCATTTTTTATTTTGGGGGGCTTTGTTGTTTTATTAGGGGGCTTAGAGTAGGTGTAATTAGTTTAAAATTGTTGTAATATTTTTCTTATGTTTGTAGATATTTTTTTATTTTTTGTAACTTAGTTCTTTTTTATTTTTTGTACTTTAGTTAGTTTATTTCATTGTAGTTATTTGTAGATATTGTATTTAATTAATGTATTGATAGTGTAGTGTTAGGTTTAATTGTAGGTAATTGTAGGTATTTTATTTAAATAATTTAATGATAGTATAGTGTTAGGTTTAATTGTAACTTAGGTTAGGATTTATTTTACAGGTAATTTTGTAATTATTTTAACTAGGTAACTATTAAATAGTTCTTAACTATTTAATAGCTATTGTACCTGGTTAAAATAATTACAAAGTTGCCTGTAAAATAAATATTAATCCTAAAATAGCTACAATGTAATTATAATTTATATTGTAGCTATATTAGGGTTTAATTTACAGGTAAGTATTTAGCTTTAAATAGGAATAATTTATTTAATAAGAGTTAATTAATTTCGTTAGATTAAAATTATATTTAATTTAGGGGGGTGTTAGTGTTAGGGTTAGACTTAGCTTTAGGGGTTAATCCATTTATTAGAATAGCGGTGAGCTCCGGTCGGCAGATTAGGGGTTAATAATTGAAGTTAGGTGTCGGCGATGTTAGGGAGGGCAGATTAGGGGTTAATACTATTTATTATAGGGTTAGTGAGGCGGATTAGGGGTTAATAACTTTATTATAGTAGCGTTGCGGTCCGCTCGGCAGATTAGGGGTTAATAAGTGTAGGCAGGTGGGGGCGACGTTGTGGGCGGCAGATTAGGGGTTAATAAATATAATATAGGGGTCGGCGGTGTTAGGGGCAGCAGATTAGGGGTACATAAGGATAATGTAAGTAGCCGCGGTTTACGGAGCGGCAGATTAGGGGTTAAAAAATAAAATGCAGGTGTCAGCGATAGCGGGGGCGGCAGATTAGGGGTTAATAAGTGTAAGGTTAGGGGTGTTTAGACTCGGGGTACATGTTAGAGTGTTAGGTGCAGAAGTAGGAAGTGTTTCCCCATAGCAAACAATGGGGCTGCGTTAAGAGCTGAACGCGGCTTTTTTGCAGGTGTTAGGTTTTTTTTCAGCTCAAACAGCCCCATTGTTTCCTATGGGGGAATCGTGCACGAGCACGTTTTTGAGGCTGGCCGCTTGCGTAAGCAACTCTGGTATTGAGAGTTGAAGCTGCGTTAAAAATGCTCTACGCTCCTTTTTTTGGAGCCTAACGCAGCCTTTATGTGGACTCTCAATACCAGAGTTATTTTTATGGTGCGGCCAGAAAAAAGCCGGCATTAGATTTTCGGGTCGTTACCGACAAAACTCCAAATCTAGCGGAATGTTCTTTTTGTACTTTTATGTCTGTTTGGGATAGGTCTCATTGTAGGAGTAATATGAGGTATTTTAGTAATAAAGTAAAAAAAAATAAAGATGTAAAACCCCAACATTTACTTTTGTCATTCAGACAGAGCAAACAATTTAAAAAAAAAAAAGATTCCAATTTACTTCTGTTAACAAATTTGCTTTGTTCTCATTGTTTTCTTTGTTGAATTTATACCTAGGTATGCTTCTGGAGCACTTTAGGAAATAATACTGCCATCTAGTGCTCTTGCAAATGGATAACATTCTTGCAAATCTGCTGCCATATAGTTCTCTAAACAGGTGCACGCTCATGAGCTTACGTCCCTGCCTTTCAACAAAAGATACCATGAAGGAAAAAAATTGGGATTCATGTTCCTTTAATTTTGAGAAGTTTAGACTTAGATAAAGAGCAATAAGTCAAAAAGTTTTGGGAGCATGGTGACAGAACAAAATCCATTATTAAGGCAGAAGACAATTTAGAAGATTTCCATTACATTTTGTATAAAAATAGATCTTCTCAGAAACGTCTGTCTGACATCCGCTCAGCAGATCATGTCCGATAGACATCGCTGAATGCCGACAGCATACGCTGTCGGCATTTAGCATTGCACAAGCAGTTCTGGTGAACTGCTTGTGCAATGCCGCCCCCTGCAGATTTGCGCCCACTAGCAGGGGGTGTCAATCAACCCGATCGTATCTAATCAGGTTGATTGCTGTCTGCTGCTCAGAGGCGGCAGACCAGTTAAGGAGCAGCGGTCTTAAGACTGCTGCTTCTTAACTGCTGTTTCCGGCAAACCTGAAGACTCGCGCGAAAACAGGAGGATCAGGGGCCATTCGGCCTTTGATAATTCGGCCCCATAGTGAAACCGCCATAGTCCAAATTATTTTGTTATTTCATGTATCCGTATAGGGTACCACAAGAAAGTCCATATTGGCCATCAAAAAAATGAGCCCCAAGGCAGAACATGCTGCTATCTGTGATGTCATCACAGAAAATGTAGCATGTCTGCAGAACGAACGGAGCGGTGCCAGTTAAAATCAAACTGGTAAATCTGACTGCACAGCTCTGCAGTCTCCTGGTGACATCGCTACTGTCTGTGCTTGCGTTGCAAAGAGGAAGCAGCTCAGACTACGGGACGAGGGCTATGCTGCTGTAGTGAGAAAGGAAGGTAGCAGCGGTATTGATGTGGGAAGGAGGTGAGCGCTAAGTTTTATGTTCTTCACATAGAAAATAACGTACTTGTTATTATATATATATATGAAACTGTTCATGTAAAGTACATAGCTACACCTATATATCTATAGGAATAGATATGCAGGAATAGGTATATAGATATATATAGAAATATGTATTTACAATAAAAAGGACATCTGGTAGTGAAGAACATTGGAATGTGAGATATATATATATTGGAAAAGCATTTTTATTGTCAATTAATATTTAATAAAGCGTTTAACTGTGTATGTACTGTAAATATTTCACATTCCAATATTCTTTACATATTTATGTTCTATGTGCTTTTAAATAGATATTCCTAAATCGATTCCTATATATATATTTATACCTTTATATAATTATATATATATATATATATATATATATATATATCCTATATAATAAAAGACAAGAGTTTGTCTGAAGCCGTCATGCGCAGTTCAGACAAACTCTTGCAGCTGATCGCACGCGCACCCACCCGGCAGCAGCGCGAGGACCCGGCAGCACAGCTCAAAGAAAGCAGCGCGCGAGGACCGGCAGGTGAAGGTGCACAGGAGAGAGAGAGAGAGAGAGAGAGAGAGAGAGAGAGAGAGAGAGAGAAGTGAGAGAGAGAGAGAGAGAGAGAGAGAGAGAGAGAATGAATATAACACAACACGGCCCGTGTCAACGGGCTTTAGGACTAGTATATATATATACTGTTTATATATCTATATATATATTCCCAAAACCCCATTATATATATATATATATATATATAATATAATAATTAGAACATATTCTTCTATGTGAAGAACATTGGAATATGAAATATTATTAGCATTTGGTTAAACGCGATCGGGTTAGCACACTCCATTAAAGTCTATGGGGGAACACATTAATGCATTTGTGATATTCTAGGTTCCACTTTTTGAGCACATCGGGTTAGTGCTTGTGTGCAAACTTTTTACTTTTAACTTGTAATATGAACTTGACCCCACAAGCACAAAAAGCTTTATCACTGTTTACATTCAAGGGGGACTGGTAAATAGTGCTCCACTTGTAATCTACCCCTAAATGAGCAACGTTGGCTATGTATGTATAGTGGAACCTGTAGGGAATTAGTAATGTTATATTTCCAAGAATGGTATGTTTTATTTATATAACAATTTTTTTAATGTCCTTGGACTAGAAACATATTCATATTCATAGAAATAGCTGCTGCTTATGTTAATTTATATCTTGAACTAGAAAATGTATATTTCTTCAAAGAATGACCGATTACAGTGCCTGAATTAAGCATCCTAAATTAAAATACATTTATTTTAAAATAGGAAATATCTGATTTTTTTCAAAACCTGCAAAAACCATACATTTCTTTTAACTGGTAACTGTTTCTAATATATAAGTGTTATAGATTTTATTTTTGTCTTTCTGTTGTTTAACTCAGTTGAGTACTTGCAGCTGTCCTATGGTTGGTAACCCATTAAATATTATGCAAAAGTAAAAAATAAATAACTAAAAAAGTAGATATACAGAGTTTTGTGATTAATACTATAGAATGAAAACCCTTGCGGTTGTAATGCTTCTGCAAATTACATAACAAACTATAAGCCAAGCAACATAAATAATACTCAAAAAACAGTAAGAAAATGAATTACAACATTATAATCACTTTCAAGCGTAGTAAGAGATATATTTATCTTGGTACTCACTATATTTATATTTTTCTATCATTATATAAAATTGTTCAGGGAATATTTCCAATTAATGTGTGGGGTCATGGCGAGAAACACTAATTGGTTATACTATTTCAAGAATGAGCACTGTATATACTCAAACAATGGCAATGATGAGTTCTTTAGACCAACCAAAATAATAACAGGTGGAATACATCATTACAACTGCTTTATCTCCAAAATGTATATAATTCTTTGTTCCCTACTTTCTCCCCTTTTTCCTGTACTCGCTATTGATACATTGGGAGGGTATTTATCTATCTATGCATAAATGGTAAAGATTATTACTTGGAACGTGGGGGGGAATAAACTCACCTATAAAGAGGAAGGCAATACTAAATTACTTAAAGAAACTTAGGGTAGATATTGCTTGCATACAAGAAACCCACTTAATCGATAGAGGACACGAAATTAAAAACAGGCTGGGTCCAAGAAGTCATATATTCATCATACAATAGTTCACCACAAGGAGTAGCCATATTATTTCATAAGGGATGATCGGAATATAAAATTGAGAATTCACACATAGATACACAGGGTAGAATAATAATTTTGGATATAATATTAAAAAAAAACGTAAATATACGCTATGTACTATTTATGGCCCAAATCAACAAGATATTAAATTCTGGACTAAATTACAAAAATCAATACAAAGACATAGTGAAAATAAAACTATATTACTGGGAGACTTTAATGTGACCCCCAATCCATTGATTGATAGAAACACAATACAAATAGAGCGAAAAAACAAATCTAGACAGAACTATGAAAAAAAGATAATTCAGTTATTATGTGCTAATTTGGGAATAGACGATATATGGCATAAAAAAATCCTGATAGTCTTGACTATACACATACATCACGCTCTAATAATGCTATGTCAAGAATAGACTACTGTCTTACATCAGTTGAACTGAATACATTGGTTTAATGTATCAGATCATGCACCCATAGTACTATCCTTAAAAGGTAATAAGAACAATTGTAATGTAAATAATTTTATATATCCCAAATATTTGTTTACATCAGAGTTATGGACTAAATTCCTAGAGGAAAAGTGGGAGGTATAACATGCAACATAGAGACAAACCATAACTATATTAGGAAACATCTTAAGTATTACTGAAAGCCGAAATGATCTCCTATTTGTACTATAATAATAATAAAAAAAAAACGGGAGTTGGAGTTAAAAATTAATAATCAAGTAGAAAAACCGTATTTAGATTATAGAAGGGAGCCAACAAACCAAAATAAGAATAAATATTTTGCTTTTAAAAAAGAAAGAGACCTAATCCTATTTAATAAATTACAAAAAGAGCTTAAAAAGGATCTCTGTAATAAAGGGGAAATCTCTCAACCAATTCTACTGTCATGCCCCCATCGGGTCTTGAACTCTGGTGTCTCATGTTGTATCCCTGTGACTTTTCACTGAGCCAGCCACCAGAGGGCTTTAGTTGCGGATGGTTTCCTTTTGTTTTCTGCTTTCTCTCTCAGGTTCTCTGGCTCCACCTCTTGTCAGCTATTGGTAATGTGCAATTACCAATAGACTATTTAAACCTGCCTGGCTAATAAGTCTTTTCCCTGACATTGAGTCTTTCAGTCTGTGCCTTTGTTTGTGGAAGAAGAATCCTTTTGCCTTGAGGACTGATTTTGGACTGACCTGCTGGATTTTCTTCCTTGCCTGTTTTCTAACCTCTGCCTGCCTGGATTGCTAAGGCCTGTGCTAAACCTCTGCATGCCTGGATTGCCAAGGCCTGTGCTAAACCTCTGCATGCCTGGATTGCCACGGCCTGTGCTTAACCTCTGCCTGCCTGGATTGCCAAGGCATGTGCTTAACCTTTGCCTGCCTTGACTGCCAAGGCCTGTGCTTAACCTCTGTCTGTCTGGATTGCCAAGGCCTGTGCTAAACCTCTGTCTGCCTGGACTGCCAAGGCCTGTGCTTAACCTCTGCCTGCCTGGACTACCAAGGCCTGTGCTTAACCTCTGCCTGCCTGAACTGCCAAGGTCTGTGTTTAACCTTTGCTTGCCTGAACTGCTAAGGTCTGTGTTTAACCTTTGCTTGCCTGAACTGCTAAGGTCTGTGTTTAACCTCTGCTTTCCTGAACTGCCAAGACAAGTGTTTAACCCTTTCTTGCCTGAATTGCTGTGACCTGCCATCGCTCAGCCTCTGCTGTATTCTGTGTTCAAGCTATCCTTATACTTGATATAAGGAATCTGTAGATACAGAAACAGTGGAGCGCAAAGAGAGGGGGCACAAAACGATCTAAGTGCAGATTTAAAAAAGTTTTCCACTTTATTCCAAAAAATACACAGATGTACTGTGTGTTTTTGGAATAAAGTGGAAAACTTTTTTAAATCTGCACTTAGATCGTTTTGTGCCCCCTCTCTTTGCGCTCCACTGTTTCTGTATCTACAGATTCCTTATATCCTGTTTGCCTTTACTCACGGAGATCACACCAGTGTTTGGAAGGGAGCTGCAGGGCGGACACAGAAAATTTGGGGAAACCATATACAAGAAAAGAATAAGTATCCATCTTGTATTCTTTCATACACACTGCCTAAGAGACTGTTTACAAATATATAATCCATTTGGAATGAACATTACATTGTTACTTATTAATTTTGACAATTGTTATTTTTATTTGTTATTTTTATTATATATATATATATATATATATATATATATATATATATGCTGTGTGGCACTACCTGGATATTGTGTTATAGCAATAATAGTATCCTTATACGTGGCCTTGCAAGTATTCTGCCTCTGATACGAGCTCCTGTATTTCTAATTTGTCATTATGCCTAAAAGAAGGAAGGCTACATTAGCCCTATTCAATAAACTAGAGCCTGTAAACGAATATGCCTCTGCAATTGAGCTGTATTCTCCAGACCCAACACCAAGTGTGACATCTACGCAATCAAAGATCAATAGTGTATATATGAAGACACAAATAATATTACCAAATGTTTTATGATATACTATCAAAAATTATATGAAACTCAGGGTACTAATATAGAGAATCATCCGTTCTTATGGAATCAAATTAATCTCCCACAAATAACTGAAGATCAGAATAGACTACTTAATAAAAAGATAGAAAAAGAAGAGCTATTACAAGTTATTCAAAGGCTACCATTATCTACAGCATCAGGTGCAGATGGACTCCCAGCAAAGTACTATAAGGAAATGATGCATAAGATAATAGACCCCTTACACTTTAGATATTTACGAGGAAAAGGAGAAAATTTCACCCTCATTTAAAATAGTAAACATGGTGGTTATACCGAAAAACTGACGTTTTCGGGGAGTGACCCCATCCTCAGACAATTACAAATAATATATATAATATATATAGATAGATATATATAGATAGATAAGATCTTAGAAAAAAATTTCAGTAAAATATCAGGATATAAGATCAATAGGAAAAAATCTCAAATATTGTGGCTATACAAGAATTCAAATAGGAAAAAGTAAGTATTTGAAGAAGTAAAAGACTATCTGACATATCTGGGTATAAACATTTCTAATAACCCCCATATTATATATGATTTAAACTTTCCCATATTAATAAAGAATATAGTGAAAGATCTTAAAATATGGTAGAACCTAAATCTCTATATGTTGGGTAGAGTTCATATTGTTAAGATGTCTATTTTACCCAGACTACTTTACCCTATACATATGTTACCATTAAGAATTCCCAATAAAGATTTCAAACTACTGAACAAAGCAATTAGGAATTTTGTCTGGAAACAGAACAAATCAAGGATTAGCTTATCCAAATTACAAATGCCAGTAAATAAAACAGGATGGAGCCTCCCAAATATAAAGTACTATAATTGGGCAGCATTAGCAAGATACACTCTTGAATGGATAACAGGTGTGGAAAAATATACTAATATGAAACTAGAAAAAGTTGACATATCCTATGGCAATATCCTATTTGCCTCATGCTGATATAGGAGAGATTCCAAAATATATACAAAATCATATTGTATTCCGTGATTGTCTCAAAACGTGGAAATGTATAAATAAACTCTTCAATATAAATTACAAATTCTCACGTTACATCCCAATAATGGGGAATCATAAGTTTCCAATGGGAAATAATTACTCCTTCAAGAACTGGAAGACACATGGAATAAATAGAACAGGAGATCTATGTAAAGACCACAATAATAATATATACTCGCCCCAAGAGATCCATAACAAGTATGACGTAAAAATTTAATATTATTTTATTATATTCAGATTGAATCATATATCAAAAAAGTATGTATGAGACTCCCCAGGTATTAATAGGAATAACACAATCGTAGAATTGTGCGGAAACTATGAAAAGGGTAAATATAAGATTACTAATATTTACAATAAAATTATTGAAAAGTCAACTGAGGGAAATTTTACGAAAATAATAAATAATTGGCAACAGATCTTGGGAACACAAATCACTGTAGATCAATTATGTAATAGTATAAGAACGGTTAGACAACCTGCAATAGCAAGTGAGTTGAGAGAATCTCAGACTAGATTAATTCACGATTACTTAACAGCAACAAATAGAAGTAAATGGAAAAAAGGAATGTCCAAAATGCTCCTTTTTATCACCAAATTTCTCCCATTATTTTTGTGATTGCCCAAAAATACGACAGTTCTGGGCACAGATTTCATTTTGGCTATCCAGTATACTCAAAGTGAAGTATCAATTGAACAAACAAGATATATTCCTACTACAAATATCTAAACCAATTAATAAACCATTTTATGGATTGATAAAAGAAACCCAACTATTACTTTACTTAAGAAAGCAATATGGCAACAAATAATAACAGAGAAATATGAAACATTGTCGGACCCAGTAGAGAGAACACAATCTTTTTTGAATAAATGGAAACAATATATTAAAACAATGAAAGAAGCAATGCAAAAAAATATATATGAAGGGATAAAAATATAAGGACGGTGAGAATAAGCGCGTACTGGGGTATATATACATACAGTCAATATAAGTAATAGAGAGGAAGTTATATGGGGTTACCTATAAGGGCCTTGAGACAATTAATAATGTAATGTACTTACGTTCATTATTTTGCAAATGTGTGTTTGACATGTCATACACTTTAATCAATGCAGTCAAATGTATAATGTACTTCTTTTTATCGTTTATTATTTTATTCCCTTTTGTATGTTAATAAATAATTATAAATAATAAAAACACACAACAAAAACACATTAAAATGGTATAAGAATATTGTATTGCTAATGCAAATAGCATCTATTTTCCCTATGATTATGCTGGTCCACTTAAATATTGCAACTGTGATATTAAGACACATTTTTAGCATTTCTTTACATTAAAATTACATAAAAAACATATGGTAACTGAATGGCTACTTAAATGAAAATATTTCATCTGCATTCTGCTGAGTTCACATTTATGTACAAATTGTAACCAATATAAGTATCATGTATCTGTTGACCCTCTTAGTATCATATTTTGGAGATTCTAGGGTTTCAGGGAATGGCACTAAGCACCCCCAAACCTTATTGAAGCATGCTACAATTACAAAGTAATTTCATACATACATTCTTTTTTCATATGCACTGTTCTGTATTTAGAAGGGAGGGGGAAATGGTGGATTGAAAAAATAAATGGAGAAGGAATAACAGAATTATTTTTTTTTAATACTAACTTCATCTGAAATATGAAGCATTGAGGGGATCTTTATTACCACGACTATATTTTAAGTTATAGAACCTTATGTGGGGCTGATGTTTGCTTAAACTAAAGTGTACTACATGGGGGTTCAGTTCTATCCCTAGATGATCTGGCAGCTGGGCACAGATGGGAATTCCCTCTTTCACACAAGGGTTGTCATATCTCTGTAATTAAAACAGAGAGGGAGATAGAGGCTTTATATTAGCCTGCATACCTCACCAATAGAAAGAAAACAACCTGATTTAAAATACGATGGTCATGGTGATCAGCTCCATACTAAAATTACCCATAATTAGATAGAGGTTTCACTTGTCTCTCTAGCACAGAATATAGGGGCCCAGCTGGAGCCCCCCCTCAAGGTAAAATAGCACTTTAAGGAGTGCTGCAAGTGACTGGCATCTTACAGGGACATGAGATTCCTCATTTGATATGGCCTTGTTTGAAATTCATTTCCTCCTTGTGATTTGATTACACATTGACATCAGGGGTAGAACACAATGCAGAAGGTGATCGGGAAGGAGTCTGCAGTCTATTTTTATTGTTATTTGTGTGAATTCTTCCCCCATACACTAATTCTTAATAAATATCCTATACAACTCTCCACAATACTCAATTGCCCAGCAATTTACACTTGTTGACAGTAACTATGCCAATGTATTCTAAAGATGGACCTTTTAATATAGCTAGCCAATACGTGAAAGGCTTTTTATCTGCAGAAAAAAGATCAATAGCCTTTTATAATTTTTATAAAAAAGGTATTGACATTGTAATGACACAGGAAACCCACTTTAAAAAGCGTAATGAACCAACATTATCCACCAGATATTATGACCAACATTTTTTTAGTTCAGACCCATTTAGGAAGAATGGTGACTGTATTTCATTTAAACGTCATACCCCTTTAGAGCTTTTACAGAAACATACTGACAAAGAAGGAAGAATATTGATATTAGTGGGTCTTTATTTCGGCAGTCCGATCACATTATCGAATATCTATGCCCCAAATAAACCAACTCCATTTTTCTTTAAATCACTTGTCAATATGTTACTAGACGCGGCTAAGGCCCAATTATCCTGGGGGGAGATTTCAATTTCCCCATGAATCCAGCGTTAGACACCTCCACTGGGAAATCATATCTCCGCCTTAGTCAATTGAAAAATAATTGTGCAGCTTTGCAATCTATTAACCTTTTTGACACCTGGAGGATAGTACATACTGCACAAAAAGATTACACATTCTTTTCTCATCGAAAACATTCATACTCCAGAATGGATTACATTTTTTGCTCCCAACCATTAATAACAAATCTTAGCCTTTCTAAAATATCCCATACATCTTGGTCAGATCACAGCATGGTCATCACTACTTTCAAATGGTCTACTAAATCACGAAACACATTTAATTGGAGACTTAGGGGCATATTTATCAAGCTCCGTACGGAGTTTGATGCCCGCGAGCCTTCAGACTGCTGCTCCATAAACTGTCTGCCTGCTCTGAGGCGGCGGACAGAAATCAACAGAAATCAACCCAATCAAATACGATCTGGTTGATTGACACTCCCTGCTAGCGGCCGATTGGTCGCAAATCTGCAGGGGGGCGGTATTGCACCAGCAGTTCACAAGAACTGCTGGTGCAATGATAAATGCTGAGAGCCTATGCAGTCGGCATTTGTCGATGTGCAGCGGACATGATCCGCTATATCGGATCATGTCCGCTCGCACCATAATAAATAGGCCCCTTAATGATTCCATTCTTACTACCCAATAAACAGTAGAAAAAATAATAAAAAATACTGAAGAATATTTCTTCATTAATAGATCTGAAGATACATCAATTACAAACAACTGGGAGGCATATAAATGTTTTGTAGAAAGCAATAAAGCAGGATGTCTATTGGCCAGATCCCTCAAAAAGCAACATTATAGTGCATTCATTAAATCCCTTACACATGCCTCGGGCAAATCTATTACTAAGAATGAGGACATAGCAGATACTTTTGTGTCTTTCTACACTAACTATACAATCTCAACCCTAACTCCACTCAAGATACATTTAAAAATATAGAAACGTACTTAGCAACACTAGACATCCCCTCTATTACGGATGAGGACAAACAATCATTGGACTCTTCAATAACATTACAGGAAAGCAAAACCGTAACAAAAGCACTACCATCAGGTAAATCCCCTGGCCCGGATGGGCTCACAGCAAAATTTTACCAATTACTCCAAAACCAAATTAGTTCACATCTCTATAGTTTCTTTACCTCCATTGATCCAGGCAATGTATTCTCCCAGCCATTACTAGAGGCCTTAATTACGGTCATCCCAAAAGCTGACAAACCCAGGGACCAAGTAGGGAATTATAGGCCTATATCCCTTAAAAATATTGATATGAAGATTTATGCTAAAATACTTGCAACCCGATTGAACATAATCTTACCAAAGGTTATACATCCAGACCAGGTAGGATTTGTAAAGGGTAGAGAGGAAAAAGACAACACAATTAGAGTTCTTCACTCCTTACAAAATGCTCTAGAGGATAATATCCCTCTTACTCTTCTCTCTAGAGACACAGAGAAAGTTTTCGACAGGGTGGACTGGCAAATATTTTTATTTCTAGGATTCAAGTATTATCAAATGGCCCAAGCGCAAAAATTTAATGGCTAGATTACGAGTTTTGCGGTATGAGTGAAAAAGCATTGTTATGGCTCTTTTTCCCTACCGCTGCTATTACGAGTCTTGCAGGTTTAGCTGCACCGCACACTTTTTTGGCTGTAACCCAACGCAACTAATCCAGCTTTCAAAAATTCCTTTTTCAATGGGACTTCCTTTGCTCCGGTATTACGAGTTTGCGTGGGAGGCCAAAAAGTGAGCAGTACAGCCTATAACCAAAAGATTCGTACCACCCCCTGAAAGTCAGTAGTTATGGGTTTTATGCTACAACGCCGTAACATAAAACTCATAACTAAAGTGCTAAAAAGTACACTAACACCCATAAACTACCTATTAACCCCTAAACCGGGGCCCTCCCGCATTGCAAACACTAAAATAAAATTATTAACCCTTAATCTGATGCTCCGGACATCGCCAGAACTAGAATAAACATATTAATCCCTAAACTGCTGCACTCCTGCATCTTAAACACTTGTTAAATATTATTAACCCCTAATCTGCTGTCCACAACCTACATTATTGTTATTAACCCCTAATCTGCTGTCCCTAACATCGCCACCACTATACTAAATTTATTAACCCCTAAACCTAACCCTAAGTCTAACCCTGACACCCACTAACTTTAATATAATTAAAATAAATCTAAATAAAAATTACTATCATTAACTAAATAATTCCTATTTAAAACTAAATACTTACCTATCAAATAAACCCTAAGCTAATAGTTACATTGTAGCTATCTTAGGTGTCATTTTTATTTCACAGGCAAGTTTGTATTTATTTTAACTAGGTAGATTAGTTAGTAAATAGTTATTAACTATTTACTAACTACCTAGTTAAAATAAATACAAATTTACCTGTAAAATAAAACCTAACCTGTCTTACACTAACACCTAACCTTACACTACAATTAGATAAATTACATTAATTAAATACAATTAACTAAATTACAAAACCCCCCCACTAAATTATACAAAATAAAAAAGAAATGATCAAATATTTAAACTAATTACACCTAATCTAATAGCCCTATTAAAATAAAACCAAACCCCCAAATAAAAACCTATCTTAAAAACCTAAGCTCCCCATTGCCCCGAAAAGGCATTTGGATGGGCATTGCGCTTAAAAGGGCATTTAGCTCTTTTTCCGTCCTAACCTACGCTAAAAATAAAACCCACCCAATAAACCCTTTAAAAGATCCACTTACAGTTTTTGAAGACCTGACATCCATCCTCAACGAAACGGCAGAAGTCCTCATCAAAGCCGGCAGAAGTCTTCATCCAAGTGGGCCAAAGTCTTCATCCAAGCCGGCAGAAGTCTTCATCCAGACGGTTTCTTCTATATTCATCCATCCGGCGCGGAGCGGCTCCATCTTCAAGACATCCAGCGTGGAGCATCCTCTTCAATCGACGGCTCTTCCAGAATGAAGTTTCCTTTAATGGACGTCTTCCAAGATGGCGTCCCTTGAATTCCGATTGGCTGATAGAATTCTATCAGCCAATCAGAATTAAAGGTGAAAAATTCCTACTGGCTGATGCAATCAGCCAATAGGATTGAGCTTCAATTCTATTCGGAATCGGAATTCAAGGGACGCCATCTTGGATGACGTCCCTTAAAGGAACCTTTATTCTTTGTTAGCCGTCGTCAGAAGGGGATGCTCTGCTCCGGATGTCTTGAAGATACCCACTTTCTCGCAATGGGTGTCAGAAGTAGACCACATTCGCACATTTGAGAGAATGCATTACTACTATATAGGTAAATGAGACTTCATAACTGATATAATATTCTTATCGGAACAAGGGACATACAATGGTGTATAATATAGTTAAGTGACTAAGTCATGATAAGAGTCAAATTGCCAAATTGGCCCATTAAGTTAAGTTATTATTATTTACTGTTGTCTTGCATATTTCTGTCAAACTGCATTTAACACTACTCTTCTTATTTAATATGCACACTAACTTAAATTAGAAAATATGGGTTCCACTTTGGTACTATACTGTATTTTTGTTCTGAACCAAATTGATGTATGTACTATATTGTGTATTGATTAACCCAATAAAAAATATTTAAACAAAAGAAGAGATATGGTATATGGCAAAGTGTCTGCCTGAGAAGGGCTCCAATGTGTGTATATATATATATATCTAAATATGTGTATACAAATGCATTTAATTTTTTTATATATATATATATATATATATATATATATATATATATATATATATATATACTTTTGAGCCCTTCCCAGTCATATACCTGTAAGCCACAATATCATTTTTAATATTTTTTAATGTGTTTTTAATATATATGTATATACAATAAATATCTATATATAATACACACAGAGAGAAGTGCACTCTCAAGAACGAACAACCAACTTCTTTTTAGCCTTTTAGCCCAGTAATGCTTTTCACAGAGTAGAACTTTCCTTTAGCATATCAGTCTGATCCCTCCTATTAATGTCTGTCCAGCAACGAAATACCAGGCAATTCCTCTCTGAACAAGGAACACAGTAATCCCAGGTGATCGTTTTAGCCTTTATAAGGCCTCGTCAATGAGGAACAGCCATATTCCTCTAAGCATTCTGAGCAAGGAGTCATTTTGGCTGATTTATTAATGTCTGTCCGACATGATACGCTGTAGCGTATCATGTCCGACAGACATAGCTGAATGCCAACAGCATATGTATATTGCTTGTGCAATGCTGCCCCCTGCAGATTCGCGGCCAATGATTCGCCGCTAGCAGGGGGTGTCAATCAGCCCGATCGTATAGGATTGGGCGGATTGCAGACCGCAGTCTCAGAAGTAGAGGACAAGTTATGGAGCAGTGGTCTTTAGACCGCTGCTTCATAACTGCTATTTTTGGTGAGCCTGAAGGCTCGCTCAGAAACAGGGGCATCAAACTCCATTCCATGTCTGGTTGCCCCTTTTTTCTTTAGGGAGACATACACACAAAGAGAAGGGCGCTCTCAGAAACAAACAACCAGTTCAATACCATTGTTAGCCTGTTCTGTGGTGATTCACCACCTGGGTGCAGCCTCTTTTTAGCCCAGTAATGATTTTCACAGAGTAGAACTTTCCTGTAGTATATCAGTATGATCCCACCTATTAAGGTCAGTCCAGTGCTTAAATACCAGGCAATTTCTCTCTGAACAAGCAAAAGGCAACCCCAAATGATCTTTTCAGCTTTCATTGGGCCATGTCAGTGAGGTGTAGCCATATTCCTCTAAGTACACTAAGCAAGAATTCCACATCTAGTTGCCACTTTTTCCCTTAGGAAGACATAATACACAGAGAAAAACGCACTCACAGGAATGAACAACCAGCTCATTACCATTGTTAGCCGGTTCTATGGCAATTTACCACCTGGGTGCAGCCTCTTTTTAGGACAGTAATGCTTTTTACAGAGTAGAACTTTCCTGTAGTATATCAGTCTGATCCTGCCTATTAAGGTCAGTCCAGCACCAAAATACCTTGCCTGGTATTTTGGCGCTGGGCTGACAGTAATAGGCTGGATCAGACTGATATACTACTCTGTGAAAATCATTACTGGGCTAAAGAGAGGCTGCACCAAAAATAGTGAATGGGCATAGAACAGGCTAACAAGTTATTGAGCTGGTTCTTCGTTCCTGTGAGCGCGCTTCTCCTGTGTGTATGTGTATATATATCTGTATATATTCACACAGATATATAGATATAGTTACATTTTTTGCAAAAAATATAAAGATCTAAATATAGAAGTATATATTTAAAAATAAAAAAACATTTTGTTCTCGTAAAGAGTTCTCGATAAAAGTTTATCTAGCACAGTGTCGGTTTAGTGGACAAGTGACAAATAGAAAAGATTTTCTTTAGTGTGCCCCATAGAAATATATGGGGAATATATGGGGAAAATTAGTTATCGCAGTTGTGATATCCAAAGTCCTGAAGTTTGCATGCCTAGTGCCTATAATTTTGCTCACAATAACTTTTTACTTTCAACTTGTAATACGTGCACTAATCTGGCCACAATAATTGTTTACTTTGGGCACAGTTAGCGCTTGAGTGAAAAACGTTAGGGCATCACTTGTAATCTGGCCTTATATGTAAAAAAAGTCTGTGGACATTTGACTATCAAACCTATATGACCCTGTCACATCACACATGGAGTGCCTCTCCCTTACTTTTGTGGCTATAACAGTCACAGCTCTTCTGTGATGGATTTCAACAAGATTTTGGAGTGTGTCTGTGGAAAAATCAGCACTTGAGCACTTGTAAGTTATAATTCATCCCAAAGGTGGTCAATGGGTTGAGGTCAGGGCTCTGTAAAAGCCAATCAAGTTCCTCCACACCAAACTTGTCAAACCATGTCTTCATGCACCTGAGACCTCATATCTTTGAACCCTCATACCTTTTTCAACACTTTTTTGTTTTCGCAAAACAGTTAATTAGAGCTCTAAGGACGTTCTATCCCGATGTGCATTAACTTAAATCGTGCTCAATAGATCGCATTTACTTTCATCTTGTAATACAAGTGGTACATCCAATAAATCCCCTTTCGCTCACGTGTAACATACACCAATCTGGCCCTTAATCTTGTTCCATCTTAAAATCTTCCTTTTAAAGAAAGCCAATCTTCTTACACAATGATAGTTTGTCGTTTGTTTTTTTTACTATTATTTATAAACTACAAACAGATTTTTCCATTGTTGCCTGAACATGAAACATTAATACAAGCTACTGATACCATGCTCAAGTAATTTTTTTTTTCAATTTAGCTTCTCCCTGTGTGTACTTAGTCAATAATGTTAAAAATCCTTAGATCAAAACACTTCATTTGAAAGGTTCCATTGCCTTTCATGTTACAAAATTGTCTATGAAACCAAGAAAAATGTAGGAGATATACCAAACATATTCTGTATGACTTTATACAATATCTCTTGTTAAAACAGAATGCACACTGCTTCATTTAATTCTTCCTTCTCAAGGCAATAATTAATCTTTTTTTTTCACACCAATTTTCACTTCAAGATTTGTTTCCTGAATTTAATTATCTGTAAGACTGAATAGTACTATTTTGTGACTTTTTCTAGTTTTTGGGGGCATTTTCCTGTTATTAATTTTACATTTGTTTTTAAAATACAATGAATTTTTATTATGTAGGAATCCATTCAATTCTTTGATGTATTTGGAAAAATATATATTTTTTTAAATGAAAAATGTTTATGACTACATTGCAAATAAGCAAATTAATAACTGTAGTTGAACAAATAATATAATTTCACGTTAGTTATTGTAACTTGTTTTAAATATTTTGACTGCATTTGTTACAAAGTTATTATGGCAAAAATAAAATATGACACTAGGAGATAGAAAGATTAGGGGTTAAGATAGCACTCACTCTCACTCTTGCAAGTAACAATATAAAACAATTATGCTTTATTAATAAAGTTAAAACAGGGATGGACCTCCCTAAAATTGCTTAAACTACCCACAACCATAGAACCACTACAAACTTTTAAAAGCAAAAAAAACGCTAGTCACTCCTCTGTTTCCTGACCGGGAACTGGAAACACCGGCGTCAGGTGGCTGGAGTGACAGTGCGGTAAAAAACTCTAAAGTTAAAGTAAAAATAAAATGGCAGAGAGTCAAATGGCTAAGAAACATCATTAAGTCCTGCCATAGATATACGTATATTATACAAAACATGTCTACATCTTTGTATTAAAATTAATAATTTAGAGAATTAAAAACAAACAAACAATTCTCTTAAAGTTCTTTAATATTTGTGCAAATTCATGATGAAAAAATTAAACAAATTTCAGAATGAACGCACCAAGACCTAGATTACAAGTTGTGCAGTACAGCTATACTGCTGAAAAATTGGCCTTTGCGAATATTTAGCTCACCCGTATTACAAGTCGCGGTGGTATGGCTATACCGCTAGCATTTTATCCTATACCGCAACGATCCATTCCGCACTCAAAAAATGTCTTTTTAGTTTGGAAATTTCAGGTCACCTGTATTACAGGTTGTGTGGTCCGGCTATTACGCTAGCGTTATAGATTATACGATCCATTCAGCTATCAAAGACCAGTAGTTATGGAGTTTCACAAAACTCATAACAAATATGTTACAAAGTACACTAACGCCCATAAACTACCTATTAACCCCTAAACCTCCATCCCCCTGCATCGTGAATACCCTAATCCGCCGCCCACCCACATCGCCAACACTAAATAAACCTAATAACACCTAAACCAATGACCCCCCACATCACCAACACTAAATAAACCTATTAACCCCCAACCCACCACATCTCGACAAACTAAATTAAACTATTAACCCTTAAACCTAACACCCCCTAACTTTAAATTAAAGTTACAATATGACTACCTTCAAATAAATAAAAACTTACCTGTGAAATAAAAAAAATAAGATTAAACTACAAATAGACCTAAAATTACTATTTTACTACAAAATTAAAAAATCCTAACACTACGAAAAAAAAAATCAACTAACATTACAAAAAAAAGTCTAAAATTACAAAAAATAAAAAAATCTAAGATTACAAAAAATAATAAACGAAATGATCCAAAACGAAAAAAAAAATGAAAGCTAATCTAATACTCCTATAAAAACAAAACAATCACCCCAAAATAAAAAAACCCTAATCTAAAGAGTTGATTGCCCTTTTAAGGGGAATGCCCATACAAATGCCCCTTTAGGGGCAATAGGTATTTTAGGATTTTTTTAGTTAGGTCTTTTTTATTTTGGGGGTTTGGGTGGGGGGGGGGGGGTTGTAATTGTTAGGGGGGATTTTGTAATTTTTTTTTTTTTTTAAAAGAGCTGATTTCTTTAGTGCAATGCCCTACAAAAGGCCCTTTTAAGGTCTATTGGTAGTTTATTGTTAGTTTAGGGTTTTTGTATTTCGGGGTGACTTTTTTGTTTTAATAGGGATATTTGATTAGGTTTATTCATTTTATTTTGGATAATTTCATTTATTATTTTTTTGTAATCTTAGATTTCTTTTTCTTTTTCGAAATTTTAGACTTTGTTTTTGTGGAAAATGTACACAAGCACGTTAAGTCAGGACTTGGTTTTTGTGCGGTAAGGAGCTTAACGCACCATACCGCACACCAAAAGAAGTTTTTTTGTAACTTGTAATGGCAGAGCTATGGAAAGTGCAGTACAGCTAAATTTTTAGCGTTATTTACGCACCGAGTATAGCGCACAACTTATAATCTATGTGAAACTAATTTAAAGAAAACAAATACTAACAATATTCATTAGTATGCATTTGTTTCCTTTAAATTACAGTAGCTTTAAAAGGATAAGCCTCCTATTAGTGCGGCCCTGGTCTATGTGAAGAAGGGTCGGGATTAGCACAGCTCTCCTGCATGCTATAGGTAAGTATAAGGCTACAGGTGATTTTTTTCACCTGTACCAAAGGAACCAGTGCTAGTTTTTGGCTACACAGGCAAAGACACATTCTGTACCCCTCTTTCCTAAAGAAATGATATACCCTACCATTACTGCTTCTTAACAAAATGTTCTAGTGATGCGTTAAGCAGCTATCTCTATAATGAAAGAGAAAATAGATTTCTGTTATCACATAAAATTCTTGACTGTTTGAGGCCTATCTATGAAGCTGTCAACTATAACGCATTTGCTGGCACCAATACGCTTGCCTAACATCGCGGCCGCAGACCTCCATATTTATAAAAAAAGCTGGCAAAAAGCCGCACACCAAGTACGGGGCGATGAGCAGTGGACTGTTGTTAACAAGCAGTCATTGATCTCGGTGCTATTCGGCTTTTTCCCAACTTTATTTATATCCTGTCACTAAACGCTGCCACTATACTAAAATGTTTAACCCCTATCCCACCGCTCCCGGACCCCTCTGCAACTAAATAAATGTATTAACCCCTACCCCGCCACTCCCAGACCCCGCCGCAACTAAATAAAAGTATTAACCCCTATCCCGCTGCTCCCGGACCCCGCCGAAACCTAAATAAATGTATTAACCCCTAAACCCGTGGCTTTCCACATCACTACCACTTACTAAACCTATTAACCCCTAAACCACCAGCCCCCCACATCGCCATAAACTAAATTAAGCTATTAACCCCTAAACCTAACAACCCGCTAACTTTACATTATAATTACTAAAACTTACCTTTAGAATTAAATTAAACTATATTAAACTATTAATTAACCTACCCTAAATATTAAACTAAAATTACATTAAACTATATTAAACTATTAATTAACCTATCCTAACTATTATACTAAAATTACATTAAACTACAAATTAAATTAACTATATTACATATTAAAAAACCTAACCCTACTCAATTTATTTAAATCTACTATTAAAACAACAAAGTTAGGGAGCGGAGCCAGCTAGCAGCAGAGGCAGACGTGCTGGTCTGCAGCTCTCTGCACAAATTGATCAAAAAACCTAATTTCAGACTAAGATACTGCTCAAATATGTACTAAAAAGGGAGCTTTGGATCTCTAGACTTGCTGCCAATGGACATGAGACTGTCAGAGAGCAGGAAGAATTTTAAGGAGTGTAACATTGGAGTGAAGTGGATGCGGACATTTCTGACTGTGCCTGCTCTTTGCTGCCGACTGCTAGAGAAATCTAAGTTTTGCATTATATATGATGATTTTATTGATACGATGTTTTTTCCTTACTCAAGATTGTCATTTATGCTATGTTAATGCTATGTTAATATAATATCAACCGGATCATATCCTCCTCTTTTGGCTCCTATGAAGCTGCACACTAAGGTTTACATTACTTATTAAGGCTATTAGTCGGATCATTAGGCAATCTGAATCTGTTGGACATTATAGGCGGCCTGGAGCATCCTCTTCTTACGACGTCTCTTGAAGAATAAAGTTTCCTTTTAAATGACGTCATCCAAGATGGCGCCCCTTACATTCCGATTGGCTGATAGAATTCTATAAGCCAATAGGAATTAAGGGGGGGGGGAATCCTATTGGCTGTTGCAATAAGCCAATAGGATTGAGCTTTCATCCTATTGGCTGATCCAATCAGCCAATAGGATTGAGCTTGCATTCTATTGGCTATTCCAATCCTATTAGAACTATTTGGACATTAGTTCTTAATTTGTGACACCTTTGTGAATTAGAATATCATTATAGATTTTATTGTTATTCTGTGCGCCCCCTAATACCTAGAGTATATATACTGTATATGTATAAATGTGTTTATTTATGTATTTATATATGTATATATGTATGTGACCTTCCTGCAATAAAATAAAGTTAATTTTAATCTTTCGACTGCTGCTGGCGTGGATTTGTGTACTAAAGGTATGGTTGCTACATTGCTACATCTTGAACTACTTGGGAGTTGCTTTTCTCATTATTGGATTTATTTAAAGGGACAGTCTACACCAGAATTTTTATTGTTTTAAAAGATAGATAATCCCTTTATTACCCATTCTCCAGTTTTGCATAACCAACACAATTATATTAATATACTTTTAACCTCTGTGATTATCTTGTATCTAAGCCTCTGCAAACTGCCCCTTTATTTCAGTTCTTTTGACAGACTTGCAGTTTAGCCAATCAGTGCCTGCTCCCAGATAACTTCACGTGCATGAGCACAGTGTTATCTATATGAAATACATGAACTAACACCCTCTAGTGGTGAAAAACTGTTAAAATGCATTCTGAAAAGAGGTGGCCTTCAAGGTCTAAGAAATTAGCATATGAACCTCCCAGGTTTAGCTTTCAACTAAGAATACCAAGAGAACAAAGCAAAATTGGTGATAAAAGTAAATTGGAAAATTGTTAAAAATTACATGCTCTATCTGAATCATAAAAGTTTATTTTGGCCTAGACTGTCCCTTTAACAGGAACATTTATCAAGCTACAGGTGGACAATATTTGAAGCGGAAAGCCTGTCCATCTGCAATTACCACTGGCAGAATTTAAGACTGCAGAAGACCTGTGTTGTTCAACCAATTGTAAAAAAAATGTGTACGGGCCTGTCAATCACGCCAAACAAGAGGGTTTAAGGTGATTTGTCTCTTCCATCTTGCATAAGAGGCAGAGACTGGAGGAAGCATTTTTTTTAAACAGACCGCAATTTGTAACATCTTCAAAGATTTGTATTTGTTTACACCACATAAACCAATATACCCTCATTTGCTGTCTAAAATCGAGCTTCTATGATTTTAAAGATTTCTGAAAAAATGAAATATAAATACTGTACAGGCCACACAAAAAAAGGCAAGTTTGTCACATTTTCAGGCGTATGTAAGAAAGTAAAAATGCAAAAAACATAGTGACCATACTAGGACTATGATTTAATGAACCGATATTGAAATATTATTTCACAATTTTTTCTGGCTTTTCCAACACAACCCAGAGATATATGAATATCATATACAAAGAGAAAGGTACTGTACCCAGAATAATGTGTGCTAGACGGGTAGCACAAGTATTAAAAGCTGAAAGAAAAACATTTTCGCTGTAAATTACAGGTATGTGCTACTTAAGTAGCTTAAATTAGCTAGTATTGGATAAGCCTGAACAACAGATCTCCTAAGGAAATACCACTTTCCCCTTAGTTGATTAATTCATAAGAAATACCACTTAGACAAGTGCAAAATTAAAACTACAGGACACCCAACAATCCTGTCATTCCTCCCTTAACATGTTTCGCCTACTGGCTTTGTCAAAAAATGCAGCCTTTTATTTACTTCCTATTAGACATCACGCCCACGGGCACACTAACAAGTAATTTGTATATATAAGTGCAAACTACACGTAACTTACAAGGTATCAATACCTAGCCATACTACTACTGTTGCAGAGTACTCTATCACAGAGTACATATGGGTACAATCTATTTTAGTATCCACATAACACTCAGTGAGGTATACACTTTGACTGAATAGTTGCCCCTAACAGGTTGGCCTCAATCTTGCAGGGATGTTAGCCCACAGCAGATTATAAACATACCTTTACCATTAAGGTTTACCACAAATCCTCTTTAGTTTGGAGTTACTATCCATGATATCAATTCAGGATAAGAATTTGTAACTATCCACCATTTTCACTACTTTAGTTTGAAAACCACTTTTACTTTCTGCAACTTTTTTTATTGTGTGTAACCCTTTTTTAAATAAAACTAATAAAGTTGATATATTTTAAAACCTATATACACTAAGCCCATACGTATAAGGGCAGAGTGCTTTTCTGGTTAGTATCCTATCCAGCTCTCTTGCTGGAATTGTTCTTGTATATGTTTCTCTCTGATACTCAGCACCCATACACAATTACATAGTATAACTACATATTAGATTATATTCTATACATTTAAATAAAGTGTTCCCTCAAAGTAATGAGTGGTGCCATTGCTCATCTCTCAAATTATGTATATGTATGCAATTTTAAACAACTTTCTAATTTACTACTATTAGTAAATGTTTTTCATTCTCTTGGTATCTTTATTTGAAAAGCAAGAATGTAAGTTTAGATGCCGACCCTAATTTGGTGAATAACCTGGGTTGTTCTTGCTGATTGGTGGATAAATTCATCCACCAATAAACAAGTGCTGTCCAGGGTGCTGGACTTTCTTTTTCAAATAAAGATAGCAAGAGAACGAAGAACAATTGATAATAGGAGTAAATTAGAAAGTTGCTTAAAATTGCATGCTCTATCTGAATCACAAAAGAAAAAAATTGGGTTCAGTGTCCTTTTAAGCCCTTTTCAGTCAATTTTTTCCCCCTAAATCCTAAGACCTCATACCTTTGAGCTCATATTTTTTTTAAAAGGATATATAAAAAGGTGTGCGCTGTAGTAGATCTCCCACTAAGCTACAATTCAATTTTCTCAGAAAAATACATTTATGGAGGGTGCAAGTCCTAAAAAGTGACAGCTAAAGCACATACAAGAAGTTATATAAAATGATATATTGAATTTATTCCAATCGAATTGCTAAAATTGGCTTCCAAAAACTAATAAAATTATATATCAGGGACATCTCCCCTTTAAGAAAAAGTTAATAGTCTTTTGCTGTAGCTAAAAAAGTATAAATATAAGCATACAAATATTGTTCTTGTTCAAAAACAGGAGTACAACCTCTTAACAAGTCTCAGTATAAAACTGGGTATAAACAATCCACTATACAGCAGGTCAGTTCCTGGAAACTAATTTTAGCAACTGGAATAAATTCAATATATAATTTTGTATAACGTCTTGTATGTGTTTATTGTGTGTTGATTGACACCCCTGCTAGCGGCCGATTGGCCACAAATCTGCAAGGGGGCGGCATTCTCACACTCACACACACACACAAACTCAGACATACACAGATACACACTCTCTGATACACTCTCTCTCTCTCTCTCTCTCTCTCTCTCACACACTCACACACAAACACAGCTACACACACAGATACACACAAACACAGCTACACACACACAGATACACACTCTCTCTCACACACACACTCTCTCTCTTTCTCACACACACACACACACACACACACACACAAACACAGCTACACACACAGATAAACACACACACTCTCTCTCTCTATCTCTCTCTCTCACACACACACACACAAATACAGCTACACACACACATATACACACACTCTCTCACACACCCTGATACACACAAACACAGCTACACACACAGATATACTCAAAAACAGCTACACACACACAGATACACACTCTCTCTCTCTCTCTGACACACACACAAACACAGCTACACACACAGATACACTCAAACACAGCTACACACACACAGATACACACACTCTCTCTCTCTGATACACACACAAACACAGCTACACACAAACACAGCTACACACACAGATACACACAAACACAGCTACACACACACAGATACACACTCTCTCTCTCTCTCTCTCTCTCTCTCTCACACACAAACACAGCTACACACAAAGATACACTCAAACACAGCTATACACACACAGATACTCTCTCTCTCTCTCTCTCTCTCACTCACACACACACACACAAACACAGCTACACACACACACACATATACACACACTCTCTCACACACCCAGATACACACAAACACAGCTACACACACAGATACACTCAAAAACAGCTACACACACACACAGATACACACTCTCTCTCTCTCTGACACACACACAAACACAGCTACATACACAGATACACTCAAACACAGCTACACACACACAGATACTCTCTCTCTCGCTCTCTTTCTCTCTCTCTCTCTCTCTCTCTCTCTCTCATACACACACTACACACACACACAAACACAGCTACACAAACAGATACACACAAACACAGCTACACACATATAGATACACAAACTCTTTCACATGCACACACTCTTAAACAAACACAGATAAACAAATGCGCGCCCACACAGATACACATTGTAATTACAAATGCAAAAAAGTAAAACAGCTTTACTTAAAAAATGCATTTGTATTTAAAATACGATGAGGCCATTATTTATATAGAGAGTACAATAATAAAAAAAAAAGCTTACTAAAACTATAAATTAAAAATGCTTAATAAAACTATACACGCATATATACTATAATATGTCAAACTAATTAATACATTTTATCAGGGAATATCTATCTATCTATCTATCTATCTATCTATCTATCTATCTATCATCTAAATATCAGAAATGCTTCTATTTTACTAACAGAGAAATTTGATATATTTTTTTATTAACCTATAATCTCCCTGGTGCCTGCCTGAGCCCAAATGTGATTTTTTTCCCTGACACAGGAGCAGCTTCCTTTCCTGCCGCCCTATATACGCCTAGATTTAGAGTTTTGCGGCAAAAGGGGTGCGTTAGCTACGCTGGTTTTTTTCTGGCCGCACCTTTTAAATACCGCTGGTATTTAGAGTTCACAGAATGGCTGCGTTAGGCTCCAAAAAAGGAGCGTAGAGCATATTTACCGCAACTTCAACTCTCGATACCAGCGGTGCTTACGGACGCGGCCAGCTTAAAAAACGTGCTTGTGCACGATTCCCCCATAGAAAACAATGGGGCTGTTTGAGCTGAAAAAAAAAACCTAACACCTGCAAAAAAGCCGCGTTCAGCTTCTAACGCAGCCCCATTGTTTGCTATGGGGAAACACTTCCTACGTCTGCACCTAACACTCTAACATGTACCCCGAGTCTAAACACCCCTAACCTTACACTTATTAACCCCTATTCTGCCGCCCCCGCTATCGCTGACACCTGCATTTTTTTTTAACCCCTAATCTGCCGCTCCGTAAACCGCCGCTACTTACATTATCCCTATGTACCCCTAATCTGCTGCCCCTAACACCGCCGACCCCTATATTATATTTATTAACCCCTAATCTGCCCCCCACAATGTCGCCTCCACCTGCCTACACTTATTAACCCCTAATCTGCCGAGCGGACCGCACCGCTAGTATAATAAAGTTATTAACCCCTAATCCGCCTCACTCCCGCCTCAATAACCCTATAATAAATAGTATTAACCCCTAATCTGCCCTCCCTAACATCGCCGACACCAAACTTCAAACATTAACCCCTAATCTGCCGACTGGAGCTCACCGCTATTCTAATAAATGTATTAACCCCTAAAGCTAAGTCTAACCCTAACACTAACACCCCCCTAAGTTAAATATAATTTAAATCTAACGAAATAAATTAACTCTTATTAAATAAATTATTCCTATTTAAAGCTAAATACTTACCTGTAAAATAAATCCTAATATAGCTACAATATAAATTATAATTATATTATTGCTATTTTAGGATTTATATTTATTTTACAGGTAACTTTGTATTTATTTTAACCAGGTACTAAAGCTATTAAATAGTTAAGAACTATTTAATAGCTAAAATAGTTAAAATAATTACAAAATTACCTGTAAAATAAATCCTAACCTAAGTTACAATTAAACCTAACACTACACTATCAATAAATAAATTAAATAAAATACCTACAATTACCTACAATTAAACCTAACACTACACTATCAATACATTAATTAAATACAATACCTACAAATAACTACAATTAAATAAACTAACTAAAGTACAAAAAATAAAAAAGAACTAAGTTACAAAAAAATAAAAAAATATTTACAAACATTAGAAAAATATTACAACAATTTTAAACTAATTACACCTACTCTAAGCCCCCTAATGAAATTACAAAGCCCCCCCAAAATAAAAAAATGCCCTACCCTATTCTAAATTACAAAAGTTCAAAGCTCTTTTACCTTACCAGCCCTGAACAGGGCCCTTTGCAGGGCATGCCCCAAGAAATTCAGCTCTTTTGCCTGTAAAAAAACACATACAATACCCCCCCAACATTACAACCCACCACCCGCATACCCCTAATCTAACCCAAAACCCCCTTAAATAAACCTAACACTAAGCCCCTGAAGATCTTCCTACCTTATCTTCACCTCACCGGGTATCACCGATCGGTCCTGGCTCCAAAATCTTCATCCAACCCAAGCGGGGGCTGGCGATCCATAATCCTGCGGCTGAAGAGGTCCAGAAGAGGCTCCAAAGTCTTCATCCTATCCGGGAAGAAGAGGCGATCCAGACCAGCAACCATCTTGATCCAATCGGCTTCTTCTATCTTCATCCGATGAGGAACGGCTCCATTGTGAAGACCTCCAGCGTGGCTGATCGGAACAGCCAATAGAATGCGAGCTCAATCTGATTGGCTAATCGGATCAGCCAATCGGATTGAACTTGATTCTGATTGGCTTATTCCATCAGCCAATCAGAATTTTCCTACCTTAATTCCGATTGGCTGATAGAATCCTATCAGCCAATCGGAATTCGAGGGACGCCATCTTGGATGACGTCCCTAAAAGGAACCGTCATTCTTCAGTTGGACGTCGTCGGAAGAAGATTGATCCGCGCTGGAGGTCTTCACGATGGAGCCGTTCCTCATCGGATGAAGATAGAAGAAGCCGCTTGGATCAAGATGGTTGCTGGTCTGGATCGCCTCTTCTTCCCGGATAGGATGAAGACTTTGGAGCCTCTTCTGGACCTCTTCAGCCGCAGGATTATGGATCGCCAGCCCCCGCTTGGGTTGGATGAAGATTTTGGAGCCAGGACCGATCGGTGATACCCGGTGAGGTGAAGATAAGGTAGGAAGATCTTCAGGGGCTTAGTGTTAGGTTTATTTAAGGGGGGTTTGGGTTAGATTAGGGGTATGTGGGTGGTGGGTTGTAATGTTGGGGGGGTATTGTATGTGTTTTTTTTACAGGCAAAAGAGCTGAATTTCTTGGGGCATGCCCCGCAAAGGGCCCTGTTCAGGGCTGGTAAGGTAAAAGAGCTTTGAACTTTTGTAATTTAGAATAGGGTAGGGCATTTTTTTTTATTTTGGGGGGCTTTGTAATTTCATTAGGGGGCTTAGATTAGGTGTAATTAGTTTAAAATTGTAATATTTTTCTAATGTTTGTAAATATTTTTTTATTTTTTGTAACTTAGTTCTTTTTTATTTTTTGTACTTTAGTTAGTATTTTAATTGTAGTTATTTGTAGGTATTGTATTTAATTAATGTATTGATAGTGTAGTGTTAGGTTTAATTGTAACTTAGGTTAGGATTTATTTTACAGGTAATTTTGTAATTATTTTAACTATTTTAGCTATTAAATAGTTCTTAACTATTTAATAGTTATTGTACCTGGTTAAAATAAATACAAAGTTACCTGTAAAATAAATATAAATCCTAAAATAGCTATTATATAATTATAATTTATATTGTAGCTATATTAGGATTTATTTTACAGGTAAGTATTTAGCTTTAAATAGGAATAATTTATTTAATAAGAGTTAATTTATTTCGTTAGATTTAAATTATATTTAACTTAGGGGGGTGTTAGTGTTAGGGTTAGACTTAGCTTTAGGGGTTAATACATTTATTAGAATAGCAGTGAGCTCCAGTCGGCAGATTAGGGGTTAATGTTTGAAGTTTGGTGTCGGCGATGTTAGGGAGGGCAGATTAGGGGTTAATACTATTTATTATAGGGTTATTGAGGCGGGAGTGAGGTGGATTAGGGGTTAATAACTTTATTATAATAGCGGTGCGGTCTGCTCGGCAGATTAGGGGTTAATAAGTGTAGGCAGGTGGAGGCGACGTTGTGGGGGGCTAGATTAGGGGTTAATAAATATAATATAGGGGTCAGCGGTGTTAGGGGCAGCAGATTAGGGGTACATAGGGATAATGTAAGTAGCGGCGGTTTACGGAGCGGCAGATTAGGGGTTAAAAAAAATATGCAGGTGTGAGCGATAGCGGGGGCGGCAGAATAGGGGTTAATAAGTGTAAGGTTAGGGGTGTTTAGACTCGGGGTACATGTTAGAGTGTTAGGTGCAGACGTAGGAAGTGTTTCCCCATAGCAAACAATGGGGCTGCGTTAGGAGCTGAACGCGGCTTTTTTGCAGGTTTTTTTTCAGCTCAAACAGCCCCATTGTTTTCTATGGGGGAATCGTGCACGAGCACGTTTTTGAAGCTGGCCGCGTCCGTAAGCACTGCTGGTATCGAGAGTTGAAGTTGCAGTAAATATGCTCTACGCTCCTTTTTTGGAGCCTAACGCAGCCATTCTGTGAACTCTAAATACCAGCGGTATTTAAAAGGTGCGGCAAGAAAAAAGCCAGCGTAGCTAACGCACCCCTTTGGCCGCAAAACTCTAAATCTAGGCGTATGTTTCTGTGCTCCAAAATGGCCTGCCCTAAGTTGGTGTAGTACACATTGAGTAGCGCTACACCCTGCCCAACTAAGGGCTAGATTACAAGTGGAGCGCTATTTTAATTTGTGCCTGTAAAAGGGCAAATCTGCCGTTACAAGTGGCTGGTTAATGCTCCCGCGAGCTTGCGGTTCAACTTTGCACTTAGCCCAAATAACCAGAGGTCAAACCTCTGGTTAATTAAAAAAATGTGCCCCAATTGACCACAAAACAGTTTCTTAAGGAATATGTAAAAGTGACAAGAAGGTGGATAAAAATGACATTTATTAAAGTATGGTTAAAAAAAAAAACACAAGACAGAAATATGCAGCTAGTCATAGATGTGATCACCAGTAAAAATGATGTAGTAAGTTCAGTAATTAGACTGGTTACCTGGTGACTCTCATAAATCAAAGGAATACTTCTTGACCACAGAATAACCAAGTATATGGATAATAGATAAATATCTAAGGAGGACAATGTATAGAGGCACTAAGATTAGCAAAAAAATGAACTATCACAACTACCCCGGAACAGAGAGGGTGGGAAGGTGACCGACAGTGCTGGTAGATAAGTAGTACAAAATAAGTTCAGGCACTGGCGAGTGGTCAGGGCCCCACCTTCTTGTCACTTTCACATACTCCTTACATGAGGATTTTTCTTAACTGATGATTGTGAGTTGTTGAGTGCTATTTATGTACACTCCTTTTGTAGTGTGAATTTCACACTACTATTTCTGTTCTAGTTTCTCCAGTGTACAGCACCTTTCTCCTCAGGAATATTAAACCACGATGAGTACCTTATAATACTCCTTAGAGATATACCATATAGGGGACACTCCCAGGCAGTGCCATTATTTTCTCTGCTTTCCACAAATGTATATGGATATGTTCACATACAGATATATTTTTATTTTGCTGCCCATCACTACACAAATTGCCCCCTGTGCTGTGCTAGTTGCTTTGCTGTGTCTCATGGCATGAGAACGAGGCTCCCATTGGAACATATGGAAGCGCGCTCTCATGAGCACAAGGCTTGTAATACTTGTAACACCAGTGCACATTTACTCATATTTTTGAGTGCAGCGCAAATATCGTGCTTGCAAAAGCGCAGTGTTGCCCTTCACTTGTAATCTAGGCCTTAAAGGGACACTATACCCAAACATTTTCTTTCATGATTAAGGTAGAGAATACAATTTTAAACAACATTCCAATTTACTTCTATTACCTAATTTGCTTCATTCTTTAGATATACTTTAATGAAGAAATAGCAATGCACACAATGAACCAATCACTGGAGGCATCTATGTACAGCTACCAATCAGCAGCTACTAAGCATATCTAGATATGCTTTTCAGCAAAGAATATCAAGAGAATGAAGCAAAATAGATAATAGAAGTAAATTAGATAGTTGTTTATAATTGTATGCTCTTTCTAAATCATGAAATAAAAAAATTGGGTTTCATGTCCCTTTAAGTAACATTATAGGGAAAGGTGCTGAATATGGATTGGTTTGGAGACCCATAGCAGCCACTGCAGCAACAACAGCCACATGATGCCCGTGGGGGAAGAGTTGCTCTCAGCAGAGCTCAAGGGCGGTCTCATAACTCTGTAAAGGGCTGACAATACCATCTGGTGACGGTGGATAAGGATAATACGCAACAGTGTATTGCTGTTAGCGCGCTCGACCTGTAATTCACTAACAGCTCTCTTCAGTCTCTCCAGTCTTTCATGTATCTCCAAGCTCTCTAATTAAAAAAAAAATCTTAAGTTTTTATATACAGGTGATTCACTGAAAAATGAAGATGGATATTTATGGGTAATTAAAAAAAAATAAAAATTTTTTACATTGTACTTTCATTATTTATTTAGTCTGTTTTTCCACTTCCCAAGAGACGCTGGAGTGCATTCCATGGACGTGCCTATAGGCTGCAGTGATTGGTTGGTCTGTTCAGGAGCTTGTTTATATCTATACTTATTGGCCCAAGTATAGTAAGTTTGATAAACTTTTCAAGTTGTGTGCCCCATGCCTGCAAACAATACTTATTTTTTGATAAAAATAAAAACCATAAATATATATATCTCACTGCAATCCTGCATAAGCTGATGGCTATTATTGTTGTTGTTGTTGTTCAAAACAAGGCTCCATTCAATTCTATGGGGGAGTATAATCCTGCGTTTGCAATTTTGCTAAATCTTTTTTTTCTGTGCGAGGATGTGACAGCTCAAAAGTTTTACTTGCGACCTGTAATATGTGCACAATACTGTTATATCCTGGAGTCCTCCACTCTGCGCCGCCTTTGCTGTGGATGAAGATGATGGACCCGCCTGGAAGAAGACCTTCTCCGCCGGACTTCCGAAACCGTGAGTACCTATTTGAGGCTTTAGTGTTAGGTTGTTTTTTTATTTTTTTGGGGGGGGTTGTTTTTTAGTAAAGGGTTTATTGGGCAATTTGCAAAAGAGCTGAACGTCCTTTTAAGGACAGTGAAAAAGAACTGAATGCCCTTTTAAGGGCAATGCCCATACAAATGCCCCTTTAGGGGCAATGGGTAGTTGAGGTTTATTAGTGTTAGGTTTTTTTATTTTGGGGGGTTTGGTGGGTTGGGGTTTTTACTGTTAGGGGGGACTTTGTTTATTTTTAATGTAAAAGTGCTGATTTCTTTAGGGCAATGCCCTACAAAAACCTCTTTTAAGGGCTATTGGTAGTTTATTCTTAGATTAGGGGGTGTTTTTATTTTGGGGGGCTTTTTTATTTTCATATGGATTAGTTTTATTTATTTTTATTTTGGATAGTGTTGTTTATTATTTTTGTAATGTAAGCCTTTTTTATTTCCTGTAATTTTAGATTAATGTAATGTAATTATTTTCAAATTTTATTTTAATTGTAATGTAGTATTTTTTTTAATGTAACTAAGGGGTTAATTTAGGGGGTGTTAGGTTAGGGGGCATTAAATTATTTTTTTGTGTTGTGGGGGTTGGAGGTTTAAAAGTTAATAGGTCAATTAGGTTTAATGCGTTGTGGGGGGTTCACGGATTAGGGGTTAATAGATGTATTAGGTAGTTTGCGATGTTGTGGTTAGCGGATTTAGGGGTTAATAATTTTATTGGGTATTTTTATTTATTTTTTCTTAATACTTTGTGCGGGCGGTGAGTTTATTTTTTATTACTTATTGCGGACGGTTAGTTTTTTTTATTGCGGACGGTTAGGTTTTTTTTTTTTCACTTATTGCGGTCGTTTTTTTTGTAATGCTCCGTTTGCCTTTGCTGCATCCCGGTGGATTCCGAAAATGGCAGGGTGGTGAAAGAATCCACTGAAGGTGAATTCTTTTGGCTGCGCGCGCAGCCAACATTTTGTTGGCTGCCTTGCGCTGCCAACATTCCTTTGAGGATGCGTGCGCAACTGGCGACGGACGCGTTACAAATGCGATTATAGTATAGATATATACATTTTTCTATGTGTGCACATATGTATTTATGTATTTATATGTGTAAATATGTATTTACATACATATATACACATATAAACACATAAATACATATGTATACAATGTCTATTACACGGCTATTTCCAAACAGTCTTTTGCATTGCAGTTATGTTAATCACCCTAAAATGGCCACTGGAGACATTGTACAAATTTATTAATATGCATGTTATTGATTCATTAAACCTCAATTCATCCCTTTTGGAGAGGCTGTATGCAGTCAGCAGGTTAAACATTTGCATACGTAAAAGCACATATACATTGGTAAATGTTATGACTAAGTAATATCATGTACAGCTATGAGGATCTGCAGAAAAACTCACTTCAGGACATCTACAAATGGCATTATTTTATATTTCATATTTGAAATTTGTGATTGTGGCAAACAGTACTAGACTTATTAAAATTATTTTTTTAACAATAGATTATATAGTCACAGCTTCCAGAGTTATACGGCTACGAAACCCACATTTTTTCTTTAATGATTCAGATAGAGCATGCAATTTTAGAGTTCACAGAATGGCTGCGTTAGGCTCCAAAAAAGGGAGCGTAGAGCATATTTACCGCCACTACAACTCCAAATACCAGCGTTGCTTACGGACGCGGCCAGCTTCAAAAACGTGCTCGTGCACGATTCCCCCATAGAAAACAATGGGGCAGTTTGAGCTGAAAAAAAACCTAACACCTGCAAAAAAGCAGTGTTCAGCTCCTAACGCAGCCCCATTGTTTCCTATGGGGAAACACTTCCTAAGTCTGCACCTAACACCCTAACATGAACCCCGAGTCTAAACACCCCTAACCTTACACTTATTAACCCCTAATCTGCCGCCCCCAACGTCGCCTCCACCTACCTACAATAATTAACCCCTAATCTGCCGACCGGATATCACCGCTACTATAATAAATGTATTAACCCCTAAAGCTAAGTCTAACCCTAACACTAACACCCCCCTAAGTTAAATATAATTTAAATCTAACGAAATAAATTAACTCTTATTAAATAAATTAATCCTATTTCAACTAAATACTTACCTGTAAAATAAACCCTAATATAGCTACAATATAAATTATAATTATATTGTAGCTATTTTAGGATTAATATTTATTTTACAGGTAACTTTGTAATTATTTTAACCAGGTACAATAGCGATTAAATAGTTAATAACTATTTAATAGCTACCTAGTTAAAATAATTACAAAATTACCTGTAAAATAAATCCTAACCTAAGTTACAATTAAATCTAACACTACACTATCAATAAATTAATTAAATAAAATACCTACAATTAAATACAATTAAATAAACTAACTAAAGTACAAAAAATAAAAAAGAACTAAGTTACAAAAAATAAAAAAATATTTACAAACATTAGAAAAATATTACAACAATTTTAAACTAATTACACCTACTCTAAGCCCCCTAATAAAATAACAAAGACCCCCAAAATAAAAAAATGCCCTACCCTATTCTAAAATTAAAAAAGTTCAAAGCTCTTTTACCTTACCAGCCCTGAAAAGGACCCTTTGCGGGGCATGCCCCAAAGAATTCAGCTCTTTTGCCTGTAAAAAAAACATACAATACCCCCCCCCCAACATTACAACCCACCACCCACATACCCCTAATCTAACCCAAACCCCCCTTAAATAAACCTAACACTAAGCCCCTGAAGATCTCCCTACCTTGTCTTCACCTCGCCGGGTTCACCGATCCGTCCACCGAAGTCTTGATCCAAGCCTCCGAAGTCTTGATCCAAGCCCAAGCGGGGGCTGAAGAGTGACGTCCATCCTCCTGCTGAAGTCTTGATCCAAGCGGGCAGAAGAGGACATCCGGACCGGCAAACATCTTCATCCAAGCCGCATCTTCTATGTTCTTCAATCCGATGATCTGATCGGAACAGCCAATAGAATGCGATCTCAATCTGATTGGCTGATTGGATCAGCCAATCGGATTGAACTTGAATCTGATTGGCTGATTCCATCAGCTAATCAGAATTTTCCTACCTTAATTCCGATTGGCTGATAGAATCCTATCAGCCAATCGAAATTCGAGGGACGCCATCTTGGATGACGTCCCTTAAAGGAACCGTCATTCGTCGGGAAGTCGTCGGTGAAGATGGATGGATCTGCGCTGGAGGTCTTGAAGATCAGCCGGTCGTCATTGGATTGAAGAACATAGAAGATGCGGCTTGGATGAAGATGTTTGCCGGTCCGGATGTCCTCTTCTGCCCGCTTGGATCAAGACTTCAGCCGGAGGATGGACATCACTCTTCAGCCCCCGCTTGGGCTTGGATCAAGACTTCGGAGGCTTGGATCAAGACTTCGGTGGACGGATCAGTGAACCTGGCAAGGTGAAGACAAGGTAGGGAGATCTTCAGGGGCTTAGTGTTAGGTTTATTTAAGGGGGGTTTGGGTTAGATTAGGGGTATGTGGGTGGTGTGTTGTAATGTTGGGGGGGGGTATTGTATGTTTTTTTTACAGGGTAAAGAGCTGAATTCTTTGGGGCATGCCCCGCAAAGGGCCCTTTTCAGGGCTGGTAAGGTAAAAGAGCTTTGAACTTTTTTAATTTTAGAATAGGGTAGGGCATGTTTTTATTTTGGGGTTCTTTGTTATTTTATTAGGGGGCTTAGAGTAGGTGTAATTAGTTTAAAATTGTTGTAATATTTTTCTAATGTTTGTAAATATTTTTTTATTTTTTGTAACTTAGTTCTTTTTTATTTTTTGTACTTTAGTTAGTTTATTTAATTGTATTTAATTGTAGGTATTTTATTTAATTAATTTATTGATAGTGTAGTGTTAGGTTTAATTGTAACTTAGGTTAGGATTTATTTTAAGGTAATTTTGTAATTATTTTAACTAGGTAGCTATTAAATAGTTATTAACTATTTAATAGCTATTGTACCTGGTTAAAATAATTACAAAGTTACCTGTAAAATAAATATTAATCCTAAAATAGCTACAATATAATTATAATTTATATTGTAGCTATATTAGGGTTTATTTTACAGGTAAGTATTTAGCTTTAAATAGGATTAATTTATTTAATAAGAGTTAATTTATTTCGTTAGATTTAAATTATATTTAACTTAGGGGGTGTTAGTGTTAGGGTTAGACTTAGCTTTAGGGGTTAATACATTTATTATAGTAGCGGTGAGATCCGGTCGGCAGATTAGGGGTTAATTATTTTAGGTAGGTGGCGGCGACGTTGGGGGCGGCAGATTAGGGGTTAATAAATATTATGTAGGTGTCGGCGGTATTAGGGGCAGCAGATTAGGGGTACATAGGGATAATGTAGGTTGCGGCGGTGTACGGAGCGGCAGATTAGGGGTTAAAAAAAATATGCAGGTGTCAGCGATAGCGGGGGCGGCAGATTAGGGGTTAATAAATATTATGTAGGGGTCGGCGATGTTAGGGGCAGCAGATTAGGGGTACATAGGGATAACGTAGCTGGCGGCGGTGTACGGAGCGGCAGATTAGGGGTTAAAAAATTTTAATAGAGTGGTGGCGATGTGGGGGGACCTCGGTTTAGGGGTACATAGGTAGTTTATGGGTGTTAGTGTACTTTAGAGCACAGTAGTTAAGAGCTTTATAAACCAGCGTTAGCCCAGAAAGCTCTTAACTACTGACTTTTTTCTGCGGCTGGAGTTTTGTCGTTAGATTTCTAACGCTCACTTCAGCCAAGACTCTAAATACCGGTGTTAGAAAGATCCCATTGAAAAGATAGGATACGCAAATGGCGTAGGGGGATCTGCGGTATGGAAAAGTCGCGGCTGCAAAGTGAGCGTTAGACCCTTTCCTGACTGACTCTAAATACCAGCGGTAGCCCAAAACCAGCGTTAGGAGCCTCTAACGCTGGTTTTGAAAGCTACCACCCAACTCTAAATCTAGCCGTAAATCTAGCCGTTTGTCTTCTCTTGCTATCTTTATTTAAAAGGAGGAATGTAAGCTTAGAATCTTGCTGATTGATGGCTAAATGTAGCCACCAATCAGCAAGTGCTACTCAGGTGCTGAACCAAAAATGGACTAGCTTGTATGGTATTCCTGTGCTTGTACAGTATCCCTTTTTTTTTAATTCTTTAAAATGAATTATTAAAAGCTTTACTACAAATACCATGATGAACCTTTCACTTGAAAGAATATGATCGCAGTATAATTGCATACTCAACAAATGTATAAAAAGACACTGCAATAACAGTTTCTTTGAATTTCAAATCATAAGTAGATTTTTATGACAATTTCAAAGCTGTCTTTGATTTACCTGTACCCTGTAGCACGTGATGGTCATTAGCCAAATCACAGACTCATAGAAGTCATCATGTAGCCACCAATCAGCAAGTGCTATCCAGGTTCTGAACCAAAAATGGGCCAGCTACTAAGCTTACATGTCTGCTTTTTAAATAAAGATACCAAGAGAACAAACAAAAATTGGTAATAGGAGTAAATTAGAAAGTTGCTTAAAATTGCATGTTCTATCTGAATCATGAAAGAAAAAATGTGGGTTTCATATCCCTTTAACTACTGCAATCCATTTCCATCCACACCACTGCCAACCCATCTAAATGCATGTTTGTTTGTTTTTTGTTATCATGATGGCCACGCTCTGCACTGTTTTTCTATAAATATATGGGCATTTTGACAACTATCAAAAGGATTATTTGAAACTATATTTATTTATCTTGTTTGTTAAAAGCCCAGTCCAGTCTTGGGGGTATATTTATTAATGTGCGAGCGGACATGATATCGATGTCTGCCGCACGCTGTCGGCATTTATCATTGCACCAGCAGTTCTTGTGAACTGCTGGTGCAATGCCGTCCGTATTCGATTGGGTTGATTTCTGTCCGCGGCCTCAGAACAGGCAGACAAGTTATGGAGCATCAGGAGCACAAGTTGGGGGGGGCATCAAGCTCCATACGAAGTTTGATAAATCAGCCCCTTGATGTGAACTGTAAACAAGATGGTGGAAACGAGTTTCCATGTAAATGACTTATAATAATTTTTATTTTTTTTACAGGATTTTTACTTTTTTAAAACTGTAAATCTTGACCCCACTGCCTTTCTGCTTTGATTGGGCAATCATGACTTAAGGTACATGGAGACTCAAAACATTCACAATTGCACACTCATTTAAGAGTCTCTTGGAAGGATACAAAGCAGCAAAGCAGTGTCATTTTTTAAAAAAACTTTCCACTTTACTTTTATTACTAATTTTGCTTTGTTCTCTTAATATCCTTTGTTGGAGAGGAAAGCTAGGTAGGCTGATAGGAGCTTAGTAGTGTGCATGTGTCTTTAGCAGTCTGTAACAGCAGTGTTTGCAACCATGTAAAAAAATTACTGAAAACATTGTTGCAATTAATGCTGCCAGATTACTAAAGACGTGCACACTCCTGAGCTCATCTAGGATTAGAAGTAAATTGAAAGTTGTTTAAAATTCTGTGCTCTATCCAATCCATTTAAAGGGACATGAAACCCAAAAATCTCCTTTCATGATTTAGGTAGAACATACCATTTTACACAATTTTCCAGTTTACTTCTATTATCAAATTTGCTTCATCCTTGTGGTATCATTTGTTAAAGGAGCAGTAATACACTACTGGTTGTTAACTGATGGGCTAAGCCAATGACAATCAGTATATATATATATATATATATATATATATTAATATATATGCAAAAGTAACAAACTTGCACTCACTGGTCTTTTTTGTGAAGTAATTTACTGAAAAACTGTGACGTTTCGAGGACAAAAATCCCCTTCTTCAGACAATGTGTATAACAAACAATAGTGACTTTATACATTGTGTAAAACAAAACCCCTCCCCTCAATTAGATCAAAAAAAACGCCAAACTGGTAGCTATGGTGACCCATGAGTCACATTGTAAACAAACAAGTGCTATCATATATTGAACAATATTTTAAAATTATATAAATGAGCCATCCTGGCTCTCACTTAATAATGACAACCCAAGTGCACAATAGGGGAACTGTGAAGCAATGGAGGCAAACGTGAAATACAGACAGATCACAGATTGAATAGAGTGACGGTTTCCAATTAATCATTCATACCGCCATTTACTGCTCAGTATTGTATCTAGGGATATTATAAATCTTAAGGAGGCAGGATCGGAACACCGGTTAGTAACTCACCAAGTGGAGACGCATACCAGAAACTCTGTGGCTACTCACTGCCGCATCGGTACACAACGCCGGGTAGAGAACCCGGAACTGTACAGGGCTCTCACGTGAGGGGCAATCGGCCAATCACCGGAATTGTTTACCGTTGCCGTAGTGACCATTAGCATCAAATCGCACGTAGGACCTGCAGCACACACACGCAAGCTGTCAGCAAAACACAGCACTGAATAATAATTGATTACAACAGTATACTAACCTAAGAGAAAGTGATATAAAATCAGACTACACACATCATGTATACATATCAACACGGTCAGAGATTACCATACATCCAAAATCAAACAATCATATACGCTGTCAAAAAGAGGCATCCACATTCAAAAGAGCCCACATTCAAAGGAACCGAGATTGTCGTTTACACAGTGACCATAATATGTACTGGAAATCACAATGATGGTAGCTACCAATCTTATAGATAGTACAACCGTAGGTATCCCAAACATTAGAGAAATTCGACAGATTAAAAATGTGGTCACAGGGCAACAGACCCTAAAAGCAAAATCACCTAAGCTCTCAATAAACCGACATTAAAGGCACATTCAAAATAGAAAAGGAAGGAGAGGGAATATGCATAGTTGAAAGCCCAAATCACCAATAGGGGATATAGGTAAGGCCAAAGGGACTTAGATGGATTGAATGATAAGTGGACTCTCCCAGTACATCTATGTGGATTCCAAAGACTTGACACTAGGCAGGGAACTTCAGTCAGGTATCGCTAGCTTATAGAAAACAGTGCCAATCAAACATTGTGTTCAGTCCATGGGGCTGTAAGGTATTTAATCGAAAAATCCACTTGGCCTCGATTTGTAGAAGGAGTGTATCCCTGTCACCCCCTCGCCTCAGTGGGGGTACATGGTCTATTAGTGTGAATCTTAAATCCTGGAGTCCATGTCCTTTTTCTACAAAGTGTCTAGCTACTGGCTGGTCACTCAAACCCTTTTTAAGGGATGTCCTGATTGAAGACCTATGATTGGCAAACCGAGTTCTGGCATAGTCTGTGGTTTTACCCACATAAAAAAGCCCACAGCTACAATTTAATAAGTATACCACATGGGTGGTGGTGCAGGTCAACACATGTCTGATCTTGTATCTCTGGTTATGATGAGGGTGGCCAAAGGTGGCCCCTGGAATCATAGAGTTGCAGGTCGTGCATCCTAAGCACCTGTAGCATCCTGGTTTCTTTTTTCGTGACAGCCATGTCTCTGGGGTATAGCAGTGAGTCGGGTCGGTTAACATCAGAAGATCTTTAAGGTTCTTGTCACGTTTATACCCCACTCTAGGATGCTGCCAATCATTGAACGGGAGTGATGGATCGCCCTGTACAATGTGCCAATGTTCTCTTAGTGACTTCCCCAAAGATCTTGTAAGGGGACTATATATGGTCGTGAAAGTCATTCTCTGCTCATCCTTGTTCCTGGGAGTAGTCAGGGTTTTATCCTCATTTTCAGCTAGCACTCTACTCTGATAGACCAGGCGGGGATTGTATCCTCTTTGTGTGAAGCGTTGTTGCATTTCCTCAAGTTGTTGATCTCTTCTAGTCATGTCACTATTATTCCTGACAGTCCGACAAAGTTGGGCTTTCTGGATTGCTTTGAGAAGTGCTGCTGGATGGTTACTAGTCTCATGCAGAATTGAATTTCTGTCGGTCGGTTTCCTAAACAGTGAGGTCCCTAATTGGCCGTTATCCATTTTAAAGATATTTAGGTCTAGGAACTCAATGCTTGACATATCATGCTTCAACTTGAACTTTACTGGATTGCAGAGAGAGTTAAGCTGCGCAAACCATGTTTCCAGCTCCGAAATTGTACCACTCCAGACAATCAACAAATCGTCGATGTACCTTTTATAGAATAGTACTTTGGGTTTATGGTAGATACCCATCACTGCTGTTTCATAATGTTCCATGTAGATGTTAGCTAGTGAGGGGGCCACATTCGATCCCATGGCCGTACCGGATATTTGCTGATGATATTTACCCTCAAACTTGAAATAATTTAGCCGCAGGCTTAGATCAAGCAGTTTGATAAGAAAGTCTCTCGGAGGGCCCACATAAGGGTATCTATCCAAAGCGTCAGACACTTGTTGCTTCCCTGCCTCGTGCGGGATGATAGTGTAAAGACTGTTAACATCTGCCGTTGCCAAAATAAATGGCTCTTTGAACGTAATAGTTCTTATCTCTTCAATAAGTTGTGTGGAATCCCTTAGGTAGGACCTCATGTTCTTCACCAACGGTTGTAGAAAAAAGTCCACAAAAATGGCCAGTCTAGAAGTGATGGAATTGCGGGCAGAGACGATAGGCCTACCAGGAGGCCTCTCCAAGTTTTTATGGATCTTAGGGAGTGTATACAAAATTGGGCAAACTGGATGTTTAATCTTCAGAAACCCAACTGTATCCTCATCAATCCATCCTTCATGGAACCCCTCTTGCACAGCCTGGTCTATGAGTGTTTGAAATTGCTTGGTAGGGTCCATATTAAATACTTGGTAGGTGTCTGTGTCACTAAGTTGGTGATTGATCTCCTCACTATAATACTTATAGTTTAATACCACCACTGCACCTCCCTTGTCCGCAGTGCGGATTACAATGTCAGGGTCCTTGGAGAGTGTAAAGATGGCTTCTTTTTCTTGTGCAGATAAATTATTATGGTATCTGTTAGACCCATACTTTTTCAAATCTTGCGAGACCAGTCTCATGAAAGTCTTGATGCTGGCATTATTGCTTGAAGGATCAAAAGAACTTCTTGTCTTAAACATTTGTTGGTTACCATCGGCAGAGTAATCTTTAAAGAATTCTTTTAGTCTGAGTGACCGATGGAATTTCTGACAGTCAATATAAGTAGTAAAATCATCACCTTTACCTGATGGCACAAAACTTAAGCCTCTATTTAAGACACTTCTCTCTGCCGTAGAAAGGGCTCTATTACTGATGTTCACTACTAAGTCCTCCCTGGGACTAGTAGTGGTTATTGTCTGGATGGTAATGGAGGCTTTTTCTCTCCAGCCACCCCTCCGAACATGCGGCCTCTTCCTCGTAACCAACCTACAATTGGACGCAACAACCCAGAGTTTTGTAAGCGCTGGTGCGCTATACTTAATAAATGCTCCCTAGACCTTATTCTTTTGGTTACAGAGGAAGTCAGGAACCAACTTGATAGGATCAAAGTGGAGATTCAAGAATGGGAAAGGGACAAGGTGCCGATCATGACTGATGATCCCTCCGAACAGTGGCTTGATAAGCTAGCCTCTCAAATCAAGGAATACAAGGACACCCTGGTGCAATTCAAAAATAGGAAATTGCAAACGGTAACTGAAGATCATAAAGAGAAAACGGTTTATAGGTGGCTGAATGGCAGTGACAATAGAAGACCCTTCCCACAGCGACGCAGGAGACAGAGATTTTACACAAAGCAGTCTCTACAAACAGTAGATAGTAGTTCTGGATCCGACTCAGAAGCTACACAGGGCCTGAGAGGAGCAACTGACGGTCAATCTTCTAGCCATCAGGTTTTTCAAGGGGTCACTACCCGAGCCGGCCAACAAAGACGAGGAAGAGGCCGCATGTTAGGAGGGGTGGCTGGAGAGAAAAAGCCTCCATTACCATCCAGACAATAACCACTACTAGTCCCAGGGAGGACTTAGTAGTGAACATCAGTAATAGAGCCCTTTCTACGGCAGAGAGAAGTGTCTTAAATAGAGGCTTAAGTTTTGTGCCATCAGGTAAAGGTGATGATTTTACTACTTATATTGACTGTCAGAAATTCCAACGGTCACTCAGACTAAAAGAATTCTTTAAAGATTACTCTGCCGATGGTAACCAACAAATGTTTAAGACAAGAAGTTCTTTTGATCCTTCAAGCAATAATGCCAGCATCAAGACTTTCATGAGACTGGTCTCGCAAGATTTGAAAAAGTATGGGTCTAACAGATACCATAATAATTTATCTACACAAGAAAAAGAAGCCATCTTTACACTCTCCAAGGACCCTGACATTGTAATCCGCACTGCGGACAAGGGAGGTGCAGTGGTGGTATTAAACTATAAGTATTATAGTGAGGAGATCAATCACCAACTTAGTGACACAGACACCTACCAAGTATTGAATATGGACCCTACCAAGCAATTTCAAACACTCATAGACCAGGCTGTGCAAGAGGGGTTCCATGAAGGATGGATTGATGAGGATACAGTTGGGTTTCTGAAGATTAAACATCCAGTTTGCCCAATTTTGTATACACTCCCTAAGATCCATAAAAACTTGGAGAGGCCTCCTGGTAGGCCTATCGTCTCTGCCCGCAATTCCATCACTTCTAGACTGGCCATTTTTGTGGACTTTTTTCTACAACCGTTGGTGAAGAACATGAGGTCCTACCTAAGGGATTCCACACAACTTATTGAAGAGATAAGAACTATTACGTTCAAAGAGCCATTTATTTTGGCAACGGCAGATGTTAACAGTCTTTACACTATCATCCCACATGAGGCAGGGAAGCAACAAGTGTCTGACGCTTTGGATAGATACCCTTATGTGGGCCCTCCGAGAGACTTTCTTATCAAACTGCTTGATCTAAGCCTGCGGCTAAATTATTTCAAGTTTGAGGGTAAATATCATCAGCAAATATCCGGTACGGCCATGGGATCGAATGTGGCCCCCTCACTAGCTAACATCTGCATGGAACATTATGAAACAGCAGTGATGGGTATCTACCATAAACCCGAAGTACTATTCTATAAAAGGTACATCGACGATTTGTTGATTGTCTGGAGTGGTACAATTTCGGAGCTGGAAACATGGTTTGCGCAGCTTAACTCTCTCTGCAATCCAGTAAAGTTCAAGTTGAAGCATGATATGTCAAGCATTGAGTTCCTAGACCTAAATATCTTTAAAATGGATAACGGCCAATTAGGGACCTCACTGTTTAGGAAACCAACCGACAGAAATTCAATTCTGCATGAGACTAGTAACCATCCAGCAGCACTTCTCAAAGCAATCCAGAAAGCCCAACTTTGTCGGACTGTCAGGAATAATAGTGACATGACTAGAAGAGATCAACAACTTGAGGAAATGCAACAACGCTTCACACAAAGAGGATACAATCCCCGCCTGGTCTATCAGAGTAGAGTGCTAGCTGAAAATGAGGATAAAACCCTGACTACTCCCAGGAACAAGGATGAGCAGAGAATGACTTTCACGACCATATATAGTCCCCTTACAAGATCTTTGGGGAAGTCACTAAGAGAACATTGGCACATTGTACAGGGCGATCCATCACTTCTGTTCAATGATTGGCAGCATCCTAGAGTGGGGTATAAACGTGACAAGAACCTTAAAGATCTTCTGATGTTAACCGACCCGACTCACTGCTATACCCCAGAGACATGGCTGTCACGAAAAAAGAAACCAGGATGCTACAGGTGCTTAGGATGCACGACCTGCAACTCTATGATATCAGGGGCCACCTTTGGCCACCCTCATCATAACCAGAGATACAAGATCAGACATGTGTTGACCTGCACCACCACCCATGTGGTATACTTATTAAATTGTAGCTGTGGGCTTTTTTATGTGGGTAAAACCACAGACTATGCCAGAACTCGGTTTGCCAATCATAGGTCTTCAATCAGGACATCCCTTAAAAAGGGTTCGAGTGACCAGCCAGTAGCTAGACACTTTGTAGAAAAAGGACATGGACTCCAGGATTTAAGATTCACACTAATAGACCATGTACCCCCACTGAGGCGAGGGGGGTGACAGGGATACACTCCTTCTACAAATCGAGGCCAAGTGGATTTTTCGATTAAATACCTTACAGCCCCATGGACTGAACACAATGTTTGATTGGCACTGTTTTCTATAAGCTAGCGATACCTGACTGAAGTTCCCTGCCTAGTGTCAAGTCTTTGGAATCCACATAAATGTACTGGGAGAGTCCACTTATCATTCAATCCATCTAACTCCCTTTGGCCTTACCTATATCCCCTATTGGTGATTTGGGCTTTCAACTATGCATATTCCCTCTCCTTCCTTTTCTTTTTTGAATGTGCCTTTAATGTCGGTTTATTGAGAGCTTAGGTGATTTTGCTTGTAGGTTATTAGCCATTCCATCTCAGACACTCTAACACACTGTCTGTTGCCCTGTGACCACATTTTTAATCTGTCGAATTTCTCTAATGTTTGGGATACCTACGGTTGTACTATCTATAAGATTGGTAGCTACCTTCATTGTGATTTCCAGTACATATTATGGTCACTGTGTAAAAGACAATCTCAGTTCCTTTGAATGTGGGCTCTTTTGAATGTGGATGCCTCTTTTTGACAGCGTATATGATTGTTTGATTTTGGATGTATGGTAATCTCTGACCGTGTTGATATGTATCCATGATGTGTGTAGTCTGATTTTATATCACTTTCTCTTAGGTTAGTATACTGTTGTAATCAATTATTATTTAGTGCTGTGTTTTGCTGACAGCTTGCGTGTGTGTATCCCAGTGCTGCAGGTCCTACGTGCGATTTGATGCTAATGGTCACTATGGCAACGGTAAACAATTCCGGTGATTGGCCGATTGCCCCTCACGTGAGAGCCCTGTACAGTTCCGGGTTCTCTACCCGGCGTTGTGTACCGATGCGGCAGTGAGTAGCCACAGAGTTTCTGGTATGCGTCTCCACTTGGTGAGTTACTAACCGGTGTTCCGATCCTGCCTCCTTAAGATTTATAATATCCCTAGATACAATACTGAGCAGTAAATGGCGGTATGAATGATTAATTGGAAACCGTCACTCTATTCAATCTGTGATCTGTCTGTATTTCACGTTTGCCTCCATTGCTTCACAGTTCCCCTATTGTGCACTTGGGTTGTCATTATTAAGTGAGAGCCAGGATGGCTCATTTATATAATTTTAAAATATTGTTCAATATATGATAGCACTTGTTTGTTTACAATGTGACTCATGGGTCACCATAGCTACCAGTTTGGCGGTTTTTTTGATCTAATTGAGGGGAGGGGTTTTGTTTTACACAATGTATAAAGTCACTATTGCTTGTTATACACATTGTCTGAAGAAGGGGATTTTTGTCCTCGAAACGTCACAGTTTTTCAGTAAATTACTTCACAAAAAAGACCAGTGAGTCCAAGTTTGTTACTTTTGCATATTGATTTCGACTAGCACCCTGGCAGTTGTTATGAATTGAGAGTGCACATCTTTGCTGCTGATATATATATATATATATATATATATATATATATATATATATGCAGCCACCAATCAGTAGCTAGCACCCAGGTGCTTTGCTGCTCTTGAGCTTTCCTAGATAAACCATTCAACAAAGGATAACAATAAATGAAAGCAAATTAAAGGGACAGTCTACACCAGAATTTTTATTGTTTTAAAAGATAGATAATCCCTTTATTACCCATTTCCCAGTTTTGCATAACTAACACATTTATAATAATATACTTTTAACCTCTGTGATTATCTTGTATCTGAGCCTCTGCAAACTGCCCCTTTTTCAGTTCTTTTGACAGACTTGCAGTTTAGTCAATCACTGCCTGCTCCCAGATAACTTCTCGTGCACGAGCACAGTGTTATCTATATGAAATACGTGAACTAACACCCTCTAGTGGTGAAAAACTGTTAAAATGCAATCTGAAAGAGGTGGGCTTCAAGGTCTAAGAAATTAGCATATGAACCTCCTAGGTTAAGCTTTCAAATAAGAATACCAAGAGAACAAAGCAAAATTAGTGATAAAAGTAAATTGGAAAATTGTTTAAAATTACATGCTCTATCTGAATCATGAAAGTTTATTTTGGCCTAGACTGTCCCTTTAAGTAATACAAGAAAAATGGAAAGTAAAATTAAATGCTCTGTCTAAATCATTAATGTCTAATTATAACTTTACTGTACCTTTAAGTTTAAGTTTCCCTTTCAGTGCAAAATAAAATGACCTGTATTGTAATATTTCTTAGCTTTAAGAAGTGGACAAAACATTGTCCACCCATATTACATTTAAAGGAGATGAAAACAAATGCTTTGCTATGTATACCAGTGGTTTTATCTATTACAGCGCATAACACAGAACATGAGAAATGTGGCCGTAGATTCTCATGCAGAGGTAAATGTGTATTACTACGTCACTGACAGGCTGGGGAAAAAAGGAAAACAGATTAAACTTTCATGATTCAGATAGAGAGTGCAATTTTAAGCAACTTTTTCATTTACTCATATTATCATTTTTTCTTCATTCTCTTGGTATCTTTATTTAAATGTAAGCTTATGAAAAAGCCCATTTTTGGTTCAGCACCTGGGTAGCGCTTGCTGATTGGTGGCTACATTTAGAAATCAATCAACAAGTGCTACCCAGGTTCTGAACCAAAAATGGGCTGGCTCCTATGCTTACATTCTTGCTTTTTCAAATAAAGATACCAAGAGAATGAAGAAAATTATAATAGGAGTAAATAAGAACGTTGCTTAAAATTGCTTGCTTTATCTGAATCACGAAAATTTAATTTTAACTAGACTATTCCTTTAAGACTCTAAATCAGATCTGGATAACATCATTTATTTTTCTAATTCTGTCTTTACTATTCTTGGCATAAGAAAATGGCAAAGGAACTCACATATCGGTATATATAATACAGTAAAATCCGTACTGACATGCTGATATTATGCAATAAATGCATACTTACTGTGCCATCTGGAAGGATAAATGTTTACTTGAGGTATAATATTGAGGCATTTCATATGATTACTATAATTCAGCTATCAAAAGGAAAGTCAGTAACATAAGGGGAGATTTTACTTTCTACAGAAATAGTATGTTACATGCATGTGCTACTGGGTATGATTTCAGTGACAATATTAAAAGGACATAATTAATCTACACTTTATAAAATGACAGTTTTTAACATTTGGAGACATTTTATTTAGAATGTTATACATTTTTTATCTTACAAAAATAAAAGATATCAAGGACTATACTTAAAGGACACTCAAGTGAAAATAAACTTTTATGATTCAGATAGAGCATGGAGTTTTAAGACACTTACCAATTTACTTCCATTGTCAAATTTTTCACAGTCTTTTTATATTCACACTTTCTGGGGAACAAGATCGTACTGAGCATGTGCACAAGCTCACAGGGTATATGTTTACTAGTCTGTGATTGGCTGTCACATGATACAAGGGCTGGAACATAGGAGAAAAATTTAATTTGTCAGAAAAAACTAGGTGCTATTGCATTGTATACTTATTATGCACTTATTAATTATGCAATTCCACTGCATTGAGTAGTCCTTTAAAGGATTACAAAAAGATTGCAAAACTGTTATTATAAAAAATATGTCATTGGAAAGAGTAAATAAAAACAGCAGATTAAAATTACTTAAAATAAAGCTTCTTTCTTCATAAAAATATATCATTTTAAACTTTAATATTACAACACAAAATCCAGCCCATAAAATGGTCATGTCTGGACTATTCCATATTGCCCAATCGATGCGTTCAAATTTGCATATTCAATTATGTTCTGCGCGCTCTCTAATGCATGCGCTTTACAAATGTAGTTAAACACATGTGCAAATATTTTAGCTACTACCAATAAATGTAAAATGTTTTAACCCTTAATACCATGCTTATTAGTCTAGCGTGAGCAATCATCAGATTGTGAAAATGAATTACATTTATTTAATATATATGCATCTCCATAATTATAATTTATCCTTTTTTTTTTTTTTTCTAAGAGTGATCCTTAAAAAAAGATGCTGATGCTGATGCTGATGCTGCTGATATTGCTTCAATTACATTTTGTCATGTGACCGCAGAAATAGTGACATCATCAGTTTATTCTTGGACAAATTGCGCACACGCGTGACCCAAAATCAAAAGCTCATGCGTGGGTACATGCACGCTCCCAGGAATTGCAGATAAAGAGAGAACCCAGGTTTTCCACCATGATTGGCTAATGGAATTAGCCTTATTGTGGGTTTGGAAAGACGCCAATTTTACACTGCAGATTGCAGAGAAACTGAGAAACAAAAACGCAAGGTATTTGGACAGAAATAGTTAAAGGGACATAAAACTGCTGTATACAACTACAGTGGCTAAGTTACAACTAGCAGAAGTCATGTTTCTTTATACTAGGAGCTGCCATCTTAGAGCACATGTATTCCAGTATCCTGTGACAGAGGTGGTGCACATTCACAGATAAGTGATGTTGCTGGCTTTCTGACTGCTGTACTTTGCACATCAGTTTAGCTTGCACAATAGAGAGTGGAAGCTTTAGATGTTTTATATTATTATTTATTTTTTTACTTAAGAGACAGGAAATCCCAAAATTTTGATTTGGATAGAACATACAACTTTCCAATTTACTTATATTATCACATTTTCTTCATTATCGTGTTATCCTTTGCTGAAAGAACATTGCACTACTTGCAGCTAGCTGAACACATCTAGTTAGCCAATCACAAGAGACAAATGTGTGCAGGCACCAATCAGCAACTAGCTCCCACTAATGTAGGGTATGTGCGTATTCTTTTTCAACAATAACATGGTGATTAGTAACCTACTGTACTTATGCCCAGTAGATATATGTCTCTTTAAAAAAATGCTGAAAACATATAGCACATGTAGAATACTTAAAAAAAGCTTTCTTTGTCTAATTTTTTCTCTTTCCTTTCTTTCTTTTTCTTTTCTTTCTTTCTTTTTCGTTTCTTTCTTTCTTTCTTTTGCTCACTTCCTTCCTACGTTCTTTCTTTCTCTTTTTCTTTCTCCTGCTATATTTTATTAGAGATGTTGCTTTATATATACAGACTGGTATCTTTAATTCTATACTGATGAACTATAGGTTGTTGTTTTTTTGCAACCTGAATTTAGCATATTACCACTTAAATCTTTTCTTTTTCCATTTTTAAGATCTGCTATCCTGTAAGCCAGCTGAAAGTTTTGAGGGCAGATGGTTGGAAATGCAAATATAAGCCAACAGACCTATAAATTGATTTTCTACTTGGAAACGGATTCGGTTTTGCTTTTTCTTTTCCATTACTATAAAAATAGAGTTTCATGAATGCTCAAGGGGATGCACGTTTGATATGATATGAGTTTAAAAACCCCACATTCTGTTCTGAACATAAAAAACTCCATAAAATTCACAATCTCCAGAAAAAATGAGACATAGTAAAAATGGGAGACGCTGAAACATTTTATATTGTGCTATATACTTATAGTTACTTTATACATTTTACATTTTCACATATGGTATATATTCAACATCTGAAAAAGTATCTTGCTTTAGAGGAAAACGGGTTTTATAGTGGAGGCCCAAACAGACAATTAAAGAATAAAAAAGTGGAAAAAGAAAGGGCTAGAGTGGAGCGCTAAATTATTGCACTCCTGCAAACGGGCAAATTTGTCCTGTATTTTAAATTAAATTCTACTCTATTTAATTGTCCTTGATAAAACAGTAGGGATCTGCAAAATTCGTTATTCAGATATTTGCTTGTCAAAGGAATTAAAAATATGGCCGCGGGTAGCAGCATTCAGCAATTTTCAGGGGCATATTTATCAATGTGTGAACGGACATGATACGAAGTAGTGTATCATGTCTGCCGCACATTGATAAATGCCGACAGAATACGCTGTCGGCATTTATCATTGCACCAGCAATGTGACCTACTTGTGACCTGCTGGTGCAATGCCGCCCCCTGCAGATTCACGGCCAATCGGCCGCTAGCAGGGTGTGTCAATCAACCCGATCATATTTTTTTAGGATTGCTTAGACACAACTTTCATAGTTAAATATTGAAATCCATTTCAATCTGCACCACTACTAAACCATCTAGATGCATCCTTATGTTGTTAGTATGGGCAGACTTTCTAACAAACAATACAATTTATAGCATTGTGATTAGTCAAGAAACTCGGCTCCCAATTCGGCTGGAGAGCAAAAATCTTTTGTAAGGAGCAAATAGACGACAGATTGTGATCAAAGCCATAATTTAATGTAAAATGCATCTATTACTGCGCAATTTGTCAACATATTGCATTCCTTTTCTTACTTTCTACTATTAGTGAACTAATTTATTTTTGGTCTCATAAATTCATTTTGTTATATTAAAAAAAGTAAATAAATTTAACTAAGATTTTTGTATTTTTTTTATTTCATTTTGTTTTGAATGTGTCTAATAGTGTGTAACTGCTGTGTTCTGTTAGTAGAATGGTAACATTATCATTCGTTACAAAAATAAATTTAAAAGATACTGAGTGATTTTTATGTCGTAACTTATTATTATGAGTGAATTATAAATTAAAATCTGCTTTTTGTTGATGATACCAACCTCTGCCACTGCCAAAGTATGTAATGTGTTCCTTGTTAATTACTAATACAATTTAAAAAAAAAAACAGTCACAGAAAATATATTGAAATGCTGTTCTATGTCTTTCATGGAAATAATTACTCTAATTAGGATGAGCATATCTCTAAAATATATCAATATAAGTACAGTCATCAGCTTTTATCAAGGCACCTTATGTTTTAATAAAGGATGAAACAGATAAAAAGAAAATTTAAAGGAACATTTTTATATACATTCACAAGCAATTAATTACTGCATTGGAAAATTCTATATGCAAAATAGATGTTTTAAAAATGCAATTTTGTAAGAATAAAATTTTCCAGTCTATGTAAATTTCCCTTTTAAATCAATTTGAGAATTGTTTTTTATTATTTGCTGAGGCCAATTAAGAGCCTCTCTAAATAGGTTCCTGCACTGATCAAGAAATCACTGTGTAGAATGTTTCAGGGAAATAGAGTCCTCTCTCTCTCTGTGGGAGCAATGGAAAAACCAACAATTAATGAATGTGTATTGCAATTTGTTTTTTTAATTTTTGATAATGAAACATTGTGGGGTCAATTTAATTTTTTCTGAGTTTCTTTTTCCAAAGTTGCAAAAATGGGATCAGCCTTTTTTTCAATAACAAAGTGTTCACAGTTTTTCCGAGCCAAACACAGCCAAGATTGTTAACTCACACAGAATACGATTTCCATTTCCCGTAACAGCACTCTGAACTGCAGATAATGGATGTTGATAACTGAAATTCGATATGGGTTAATGGAGTTAAAAGAGTTTGTGTGTGTTTTGCAGTTGGATAGAGTGATGTTTATGATAAGTGTTAAACAATAGGAATTGCATTTGTATATGGACTTGATGAGTGCGTTCTCCATGTTATATGAATGATATTTTTTAGGGCCAGATTACAAGTGAAGCGCAATAGTTTGCGTCGGAGTCATAAGGGGTATATCGTAAGGGTTTACACTCATTGGGCTTACCACTAGTATTACGAGTTGAGCGTAAACGCAATCCCGTGAGCGCAATCGGGATTTACACTAGAATCATTACTATGATCTCAGAGCTGTGGTTAAAGGGACAGTAAAGTCAAAACTAAGTTTTCATGATTCGGATAGAGCATGAAATTTTAAATAACTTTCCAATTTACTTCTGTTATTAAATTTGCTTTGTTCACTTTGTATCTTTTATTTAAGAGTAAAACTAGGTAGGCTCATAAGAGCTCAGGAGTGTACAAATTTAGTACCATGGCAGTAGTGTTTTGCAACATTATTTGACACATTTTGCCACCAATCAGCCAGTGCTACCCAGGTGCTGAACCAAAAATGGGCTGGCTCCTAAGCTTTACATTCCTGCTATTTCAAATAAAGATAGCAAGAGAACGAAGAAAAAGTTATAATAGGAGTAAATTAGAATGTTGCTTAACATTGCATGCTCTATCTGAATCATGAAAGAAAGAATTTGAGTTTTTTGTCCCTTTAGGATATTGCACGTGTCTTAACGTATTCCCCCATGGAGCAAAAAAAGTGGTGGAAAAACTTTACTCGCACACAAACCTGATCCAATATTCTCAAGTGCGCTAACCCGATATAATAATATGAATATTTCACATTCCAATGTTCTTCACATAGCAGAATATGTAGAAAGTGAAAGAAGAAAACAGCGCAACCCACGATTCAAGTGAAGGAATTTAATTAACTATCACACACATACATAAAAACATACTTACAAGAAGTATGTTTCAAAAAAGCACTCAAATAATCCTTAAAGTTGTAGTCCAAAGGCATAGCACTGAAGTGATCAGGGATTGTTGGCTCGCTGCTTGAACACGCTGTCTCCATCTCAAAGTAAAGTCACAGAATGTTCAAACCGTCCACTTTCCTTCGGAGATCACGCTACGGATACACTGTTTGGCCAAAAACACACCCTACGCTTTTCATCCGGTATCATCCGGACTTTTATATGTGTTTTACATAACAGAATATGTTTTTATTTATTCATAAATACATGTTTCTAAATATATATATGACATTATTTTGGTACAAAATATATCTATACCTATACATACATGATTATATATAGGTTAGTTGAAAGAAACGGCACACACTTAGTCTCACAGCCACCTGGTGCTCAGCCAAAAAGTACATACAGTAGGTAGGAACCGGATCCAACGGACGGTCTCCATTGTCTAGTGAGATCCAAGAACAGCCTGCACACAGGAGTTTTGATCAGCAATCCGATTTATTAAACAGAAAAGAAACCAGACGTTTCGGCTCTACCGTGAGCCTTTTTCAATGGTATTCAGACCGGATAACATAAAACACACAACCCACACCTTAAATACCCACCCATTCCCAAGTGAACACCAATCAGTATGCAGGACTGGGCCGCTCCTTCCCGCACATAGTAAACCAACCTGAGCGTTATGCTACAGCTGATTCCAAGCAGACGCGGCGTGACATCATCACGCAAAAGCGCGCTGCATAGAAACATCAGAGCCCCAGGTATCCAAGGAAACGCTGTGTAAACAAGCACCTCCGGTCTCCAAGGAAATGCGGCAGTGAGCGAGTACAGCCACAAAGCCGATAGGCGTGATTAATAAGTGAATAACATAAATGGGCCATGAGTGAAAGCCCAAAGAGACCACAACAGTGGTATATATTTACAAAAAACATGGTATCTAAATATTGTAAACAGGGAAGGTTAACTCGATATATATAAGAGAAAAAAGGGTGGTTATTTAAAACGCTACATAAACCCAAGGGTAAACACATAACACAGCCCTCTATACCCAAATCGGTATCAAGGCATGTGGGTAGTAGCAGAAACAAACCAACCCAAAATTTAGTAATACGATTGTATTAGCATCATGCACTAGAGGAGTAGGTAGAAACATCAAACAGGATGACTCCCTGGGTGTCCAGATTTATTTGTAACAGCAGCCAAAGTCAATATTGTCATTAAGTCCCCGAGTTGCAACCGTATCCAGGGTGAAAATCCACCAGGCTTCCATATTCAACAGGGCTCGGCCCCTGTCACCACCCCGCCTATGGCGAGGGACATGATCAATTAGCATTACTCGCAAAGAAGAGACATTATGACCTGCTTCCGCAAAGTGGCGTGCCACTGGCTGTTCCGACCGTCCCTTGTCAATGGCCTGACGTATGGCTGTCTTATGGTTGGCCAGACGTTCCTTGAACGGCGTCACCGTTTTGCTAATGTAATATTTAGAGCAAGGACAAATAATTGCGTAAACCACAAACTCTGAGGAACATGTGAGTCTGTGCTTGATCTTATATCGCTTGTTGTTATGGGGATGTTGAAAGGAGGCTCCAATTAGAAGATTATTACAGGTTACGCAATTGCCGCATCTGTAGCATCCAGGTTTGCCTCTAGTCAACCACATCTGTTTCTCATAGCAATGTGTTGGGTTACTTAGCACCAATAGATCCCTGAGATTACTCGTCCGTTTATATACCAATCGTGGTTCTGGCGTATCAACAAAGGGAAGGCTAGGGTACTTAGAAAGCATCAACCAGTTTTTCTTGATCACACTCAGTACCAACTTAGACCCCGGGGTGTAAGTCGGTATGAGGTTCAGCCACTTCGGCTGTTGATTCCTGATCCTTTTGGTGGTTAGTGAGTCCTGTGATAATCTCCATGCCTCACAGCATTGTTGTTCTATAAGCGTAGATGGATAGCCCCTCTCCAGGAATTTTTCAGACATCTCAGCAATTTGTTTCTCCTTGCGGGAGTCATCCGTGTTATTGCGGATGACCCGCAGGAGTTGAGAGGAACTGACACCATCCTTTTGGAATTTAGGGTGGAAGCTATGATAATGAAGAATGGAATTTTTATCCATAGGTTTCTTAAATAAAATTGTTTGTAACCTATATCCGTTCATGATTTCTACCCTGAATATCTCTAAGTCTAAAAAGTGGATTTTATCCCTGCTTTGTTCCATTTTAAATTTGATAGTTGAATCAAGAGAATTCAATTCGTTAATCCATTCAACAAGACTTTCAGATGTGTCGCCCCAGATTAAAAAGACATCATCTATGTACCGTCGGTACAGTTTGATGGGGTTCTGTCTGGAGAAAACATTATGCTTCTCATACATTGCCATATAGATATTGGCATAGGATGGGGCCATATTTGACCCCATCGCTGTGCCCATAACCTGTAAGAAATACTTGTCTTCAATTCGGAAGTAGTTTTTCTCCAGACAGAACTCCAACAGATGCAAAAGAAATTCAATAGGGGGGCCAGTATACAAGTAGTTGTCAGTCAGGATTTGTCTCACCATGTCAATCCCATAGGCATGGGGAATCAGGGTGTATAGACTTACCACATCCATGGTGACTAAAATGTAATTTGAGGTCAAGTCATCTACACCCTTCAGTAGTTTAATTAATTCAGAGGAGTCCTTCAGGTGTGATTGTGTACTCTGTACTACTGGCTGAAGACAGCAATCAATAAATTCTGCCAATGGTTGCATGAGCGACCCCCTAGCAGACACAATAGGTCTGCCAGGCGGGTCCTCAAGCGACTTGTGAATCTTTGGTAATAGATAGAGTATTGGGCAAATCGGATGATCTACCGTAAGAAATCCCAATACATCATCATCAATAACACCTGCCTGACAGGCCAACCCTAGAAACGCATCAATTTGTTTTTTAAAAGTTAGAGTCGGATTAGATTGAAGTGGGCGATACGTGTCTGTGTCATGTAGCTGTTTAAACGCCTCCCCTCTGTACTGTGAATAATCTAGTATCACCGTAGCACCTCCCTTATCCGCTGGCCTGATGACTATGTCCCTGTCAGTAGACAGGGATTTAATAGCCCGTCTCTCAGCACCTGTCAGGTTATCCCTAGACACAGGTATATTCTTGTGCGATTCTATGAGGGAAGTGGTGCAAATCTGGTGAAACGTTTTAATTGATGGGTGGGTATTAATGGGTTCAAATGTGCTCTTCATTTTAAAGGGTTTAGGGGTATTCTCCCCCTTATCTTTAAAGAAATCTTTGAGCTTTAGTTGTCTCTGGAATCTCCCCATGTCAATTAACAGATCAAACAGATCACAGCGAGGGGTTGGTACAAAAGATAGACCTTTATTCAATATTCTTATTTTGTCACAAGTGAGGGGGCGTTTGCTTAAATTGTAAATTATTGTGTCTTTTTCTGGCGCTGTTGATTTTTTTGTCTTGCCCCTCCCCCTCCTGAGGCTTCCACCTCTGGGCCAACGGCTAAAGGGGGCTTTTGAGCAGAGCGTGTGGTTACCCCACTATGTGTGCTGACTACGGTGGCCTGGTTCTCACCTTCTGAAGAATCACCCCCACTTCTGTCAACTGTAGTGAGGTTAATCCATCTGTTCTTATTAAAAGGTTGTCTCCTACGTCCGGCCCAATTATTATCCCTTCCAAACAGCCAGCTGTACACCTTTTTCTCTCTGTAATCGTTTTCAACAGTAACAAATGTTTTGTCAGTCAGTGGTGGTGTCAGATGTAAGAACAGTCAGTAAGGATTCCTTTACAGTGTCAATTTCCTTTCTAACATTCAATTTAAGCTTAGAAACCTCCTCTATTACCAGAAGCATAAGGTCATGGGAACATTTACTTAAAATACCACACCACCTCCTACAGAAATCAATGTTATTTCTACCCAAAGTGGGGATATTTTTTACTCTAAACCCTCTAGGTATGAATTTCAATTTGTGGTATTTTGATAAATATACCGCATGAAGATGAAAATCTACTTCTTTCTTTTCAAGATGCAAAAGCTTATGGTAAATATTATTAGGTGTCTCACCTCTCGTTTCCTCTAACTCCTGCAGGTCTGCCTCATAGCGAATGCGGGCCGCATCTGCCTCTGTAAAGGCAAAGTCCTCTATATGTCCGTATGGATCCTCAATAGTAGACACCTCCTGAGTAGTGTTTGTTGCTTCCATACCAATCCGAATCCGTGAAGATGCAAATTAACAGAGTTCCCTGTTTACAATAACAGAGCAGGTCCTGAATATTATCCACAAATGTAGCAGCAAAGTCAATGTAACTTAAAGTATCAAATGCTTGGGTGCACGTTTCAGAGAAATGTAAATACAGATTAGTTGAAAGAAACGGCACACACTTAGTCTCACAGCCACCTGGTGCTCAGCCAAAAAGTACATACAGTAGGTAGGAACCGGATCCAACTTACGGTCTCCGTTGTCTAGTGAGATCCAAGAACAGCCGGGACACAGGAGTTTTGATCAGCAATCCGATTTATTAAACAGAAAAGAAACCAGACGTTTCGGCTCTACCGTGAGCCTTTTTCAATGGTATTCAGACCGGATAACATAAAACACACAACCCAAACCTTAAATACCCACCCATTCCCAAGTGAACACCAATCAGTATGCAGGACTGGGCCGCTCCTTCCCGCACATAGTAAACCAACCTGAGCGTTATGCTACAACTGATTCCAAGCAGACGCGGCGTGACATCATCACGCAAAAGCGCGCTGCATAGAAACATCAGAGCCCCAGGTATCCAAGGAAACGCTGTGTAAACAAGCACCTCCGGTCTCCAAGGAAATGCGGGAGTGAGCGAGTACAGCCACACAGCCGATGGGCGTGATTAATAAGTTAATAACATAAATGGGCCATGAGTGAAAGCCCAAAGAGACCACAACAGTGGTATATATTTACAAAAAACATGGTATCTAAATATTGTAAACAGGGTAGGTTAACTCAATATATATAAGAGAAAAAAGGGTGGTTATTTAAAACGCTACATAAACCCAAGGGTAAACACATAACACAGCCCTCTATACCCAAATCGGTATCAAGGCATGTGGGTAGTAGCAGAAACAAACCAACCCAAAATTTAGTAATACGATTGTATTAGCATCATGCACTAGAGGAGTAGGTAGAAACATCAAACAGGATGACTCCCTGGGTGTCCAGATTTATTTGTAACAGCAGCCAAAGTCTGCCAATATGACCCAGTAATTACACAAACAAAGAGGTATCAGCGCACATCCATTTTCCAAAGCACAACATATTTTTTGAACTGCTGCAAAAAATTGCCTGCAAATACATCAAGAGACAACTATTCGTGACTGGCTAAGCAAAATATGGCCATATTGTGTGACTAAGTTCCCAATATTATTTAAAAAGAATAGTTGTCTCTTGATGTATTTGCAGGCAATTTTTTGCAGTTCAAAAAATATGTTGTGCTTTGGAAAATGGATGTGCGCTGATACTTCTTTGTTTGTGTAATTACTGGGTCACATTGGCAGCACTCCCAGATGTGGATTTAAACTTTTTGTAAGGTGTGCTAAAAAAACAAATTTTGTATTTGTATTTAAAATTACCAGGGAGACTGACCATCTCCCATTGGTTTAAGCACCCCACCCAAGTTCAGGTGTGCTCATAACAGTGTAATAGAGTTGTGAATAAAAAGCCAGGGAGTCTCATTCTATTATGAAGAGTAAAAGCAGGAATGTTTCAGCCCTCTGTGGCAAAAGGACTGTAGTGTAGGACCAGTCGAATTGGGGCACCTTGTAAGTGTTGACTGGCTAAGCAAAATATGGCCATATTGTGTGACTAAGTTCCCAAGTTCCAAAGCAAGATCTGACACATTCTCCACAAAACACCAAAAATGGACTGTACAAACTTATTGGCACCCTCAATTTAATATTTGGTAACACACCCCTTGGAAAAAACAACTGAAATCAATCACTTCCTGTAATCATCAATGAGTTTCTTACACCTCTCTACTGGAATTTTGGACCACTCTTCTTTCGCCAACTGCTCCAGGTCTCTCAGATTGGAAGGGTTCCTTTTCCCAACTGCTGTTTTGAGATCTCTCCACAGGTGCTATTGGATTGATATCTGGACTCATTGTTGGCCAGTTCAGTAGTTTCCAGCGCTTTGCCTTAAACCATTTCTGGGTGCTCTCTGACGGAGACCCAACTTCATTACACAGGCCCTACATTGCGCCACAGAATTTTTTGGTAGTCTTCGGATTTCATAACGCCATGCACACAGTCAAGACATCCAGTGCCTGAAGCAGCAAAGCAACCCCAAAACATCAGTGAACCGCCATCATGTTTGACTGTAGGGACTGTAATTACTTTCTTTAAAACACTCATTCTTTTTCTAAAAACAGTAGAATGATGAGCTTTACCTAAAAGCTGCAATTTTGTTTAATCTGTCCACAGCACATTCTCCCAAAAGGATTTTGGCTTCCTCAGCTAAGTTTTGGCAAACTCCAATTTATAGCGTAAGGGATGGCGACATATAGTCCAAGCTGAAACATTTGTACCCTGTGCCTGAAGGTCAGCTTGAATTTGCCTAGAAGTTGAGCAAGGTTCTTTATCCACCATTCGAACAATCTTTTGTTGCAATCTTTGATCAATTTTTCTCTTTCGTCCACGCCCAGGGAGATTAATTTCAGTGCCATGGGCTGTAAACTTCTTGACTTGGAGATGGACTTGTAACCTTGAGATTGTCCATGCTTTTCCGCAATTTTTGTTCTCAAATCCTCAGACAATTCTTTGCTGCTCTTTCTCTTCTCCATGCTCAGTGTGGCACACAGAGACACACAACAGAAAGGTTGAGTCATTTTTTCAGCATTTTAACTGGTTGCCGGTGTAATTTCTATATTGTCAGCACCTGTTAATTGATACAGGTGAGTTTAATTACAAATTACAGGAGAATCACAAACTTGGAATGCAATTATTTCTTACAATTTTGAGAAGGTGCAAACCATTTTGTCCAGTCCATTTTTTGAGTTTTGCGTGGAATGTGTCAGATATGGCTTTTTTTTCTCTCCACTTTTTTGTGTCATACCAATATAAACAAAATAAATAAACATGAGAATGCCTAAACATGTGTAATTGCAACAATTTTCTGAGCGAATTGGGGCATTATCTGACAGAAATAGAGGGGTGCCAATGTATATATATGTATATAACAGATATATGAAAAGCCCTTCTAATGATTTATCAAGGTTCTTAAGGTGTTGAATTCGATAAGCCAAACTTGGGCTTGAAAAGCAGTTTAAAAGTGAGCCCCAAAAACGTATTGTGATAGCCAAGTAGTTTTTACTCTATAGGGTAAATAGGACTTTTTCCTTGCAACCGAAAACCAGTTTGCAAGTGCAAGAATCAGCCAAAATCGCACTATTGTGATCACTCTGAATTGAAAAGTAGCCTTTTTGGCATAAAAACAGCTGGAAACGTGGCTCACCTTAGACTGCGATTGAGGCCTATGTCATTATAATGTTTGTATATGGAGAGATTGTTTATAGCAGTGGCGTAGCGTGGGGGGGGCCACAGGGGCGGTTGCCCCGGGCGCAAAATTCTTAGGGGCGCAAAATTTCAAAAGAAATTTGCGCCCCTAAGGAATTTAATTTGTTATAAACATTGCAGGCGGCAGGGCCGTGGTGGTTGCTTGTAAGGGAGCCGCCTGCCAATTCATAAGGTGCACTACTAGGATTGCCACTTGCCCCGGTATTAATAATTAGGGGGGTTGAAGAATGTGCGTGAGTCAGTCACACTTATCATCAAGGGAAGTGAGGAGGAGGCCCTGACTGCAGCCTGAAGTGCATCATGATGAGGCCACGGACCATGGTCGATAGTCCAACCAGTCCTCCTCTTAACTCGCCTCCCAAAGACCCAAGTCCCACCCAGTCATGTGATCTCGTTGGTGTGCGGGTGCAGTGTCGCTGTGAGCTGCTAGTACGACGAGTCCGACAGAGGTGGCCAGGCCGTGACCCTCCTATTTGGGTACTGTTCAACTTCTTCCTAATGATATGATCTGCAGTTTTTTCTAGGTAAAATATTTTTTTTAAATTTGTTTTATAAAAAAAGTTTCCTCTGTATCACCTGCTTTGAGAATTACTCACCTGCCTGCCTGCCTGCTCTATAATATATATCTATATATATATATAATATATATATATATTATACTGTATATACAAGTATATATTATATATATATTTATATATATATATATATATATATATATACAAACATACATATTTTATATATATATATATATACACATATTGTTTATATTATATATATATATATATATATATATATATATATATATATATATAATATAGTAATATATATATATAATATAGTAATATATATATATATATATATATACATATATAATATATATATATATATATATATATATATATATATATATATATATATATATATATATATAAAATTTGATTTCATATTGAATTTGTGGCTGCGAGAAGCCATGCCCCCAAGCCACACCCTGAGACACACCCTCTCCACCCCCTTTTAAAAAGTGTCCAGGAATATTCTGGGCAAAAGTTAGCAACCCTATGCGCTACCGTGCGCACTCACAAATGCATCACTGTACTGGTGGAAGAGACTCAGTCAGTGCTAATGGGTTAGGGGGCACAATACTTGCCTTGCCCTGGGCGCTGACAACCCACGCTACGCCACTGGTTTATAGGTAGGTAAAGACTTCAAATCAAATACCAAAAACTAATTTTAAAAGGAAGCCATCAGTCAAAGAGCGTGTGAAAGACAATGAAGCTGGGATAAAATCCTATTTAGTCTTTATGCCAATGATTTGTAACTGGTAGCCCAGAGGCCGCATGCAACCCTCAGATGTTTCTCATGGAGCCCTCTACAAAACACCCGGACTTATTTTCTGTTTCTCTTTGCTAATTGAATCGACTCTTCCCCAAACACAATGTGGATTTGAACACTTTTGTCAGCCTGATTTGCCTTCTTCTCCAAAAAAGGATGGCCAGCTTTTTGCTCTTGAAGCATGTGTGGCTCACAGTAATTTTTGTGGCCCTGGAAAAAACACAGAACTAACAATTGGCTAGATTACAAGTGTTGCGGTATGGCTTTTAACGCTGTAAAAAATGGCCATTTCAGCGTAATGGCCAGGAACGAATATTAAGAGTCTTGTCAGTATAGCTATACCACAAGCATTTTAGCCTGTAATGCAGGTTTTTTGAGTCCATTCCGCACTCAAACAAATGACGTTTTTGTGTTGGATTTTCATAGCGCCAGTATTATAGGTTGTGCGTTCAGGCTAAAAAGCTTGCGTTACAGCCTATACCAGCACCATCCATACCGCCATCTGAGAGCAGTAGTTATGGATTTTGCAAATCAAAC